>NC_141621.1:29136438-29358938 GCF_047967505.1 Dipteris shenzhenensis
GAGTGTGAAGTCAAGAGGAATCCTTCTAGAACTTCTATGTGGAATAAGGAGGATGTGGACATGTGGAAAAGAGAGGGTCCCTATGGGCTCCATATGGGGAGACTCTTGACTTTCTCAATATTTTAAGAGTCTTGAGCATCTTTTGATGGGACACATGGCAAGAGTAGCCAAAAAGGACATGGATGGTGACATATGTGCTTATGTGGTTGATGGGGAAAGGAATCTATAGGCAGCAATTGTAAATGGGTGAAGGAGGGTAACGAAATCTCTATAAAAGGAGCCGTCCTCTCCCTTGTTCATCAGAATCTCTTCCACCATTAGGCCTCATGTTGCTGTAGCTTTAGTCTCCCCAAGCTTCTTCCATGAGCCTTCTCTTCCTCTTGTAGATATTCTCTTATGTAGACTCTTGAGTCCTCTCTCTAGTTTATTCTCTCTCTATGAGTAGTCTTGGAGCTTCCGCTCCCTCTTGTATGTATGAAACCTCTTCTTATCCCTTGTGTTTGTAGTGTTGAGGTGGATTCTCACTCTATTTGTAATGAAGGTCACTTCAGGTTCTCTCTCTCTCTTGAGTGTCTCTTCTCTTTTCTTTCTTTCAAAGCCTTAGAAGTTCTTTCTATTTGGCTGCTCACTGTGCACACATGGTCCATTTGTTTCCCGAGCCATTATGCAAACTTCTTCCCCTCTTATAGGAAAAATCTATGAGGGGTGGATCGTTGATGAAGGTGGAGTCTTGAGGGAGCATCCTGCTCAGCAGGCGAAATTAGCCTAGGTGGAGGGTAGTTTTAATGACAGTTTAACCCCCTGTTAGTGTTTTGCTCATAAATTTCTGCTCGGTAGTCCGATTGTAATGAAATTTATATCAGCGCGAAGCTCCCTTCAAGGCGCATGTTTCTATATAATCAGATCTTGAATCAGATATTGCTGCAAAAAGTTATGAGTCTCTGTGTTTGACAGTCTATTTTCATGACAGTTTCCACCCCCTTCCAGTAAACTATCCATATCTCTTCAACCGTCTGTCTGTTTTCAATGAAACTTATATCAGCGCGAAGCCCATCTCAAGGCGCATCTCTTTATGTACTTGAATCTTTGATATCACATCTCTACTAAAAGTTATAGGCCTCTGTATCTAATGACAGTTTGTAGAGTGTTTTGAGCTAAGTATAAAGGTGTCTATGAAGGAGGTGCAATGTTTCCTCGAAATCTACCCATCCGACCGAATCAGCCCCTTAAAACTCCTCAATATATATCAGTTCATGTCATGTTGAGCCGCAAGATCTTCTTTCAACAACGTATCGCTCTTCTCTTTGGTGCAGACCGGCTCGCTGAGATTATGGCCTCTGCTGATCCTTTCCTTCTCCCTATGCTTGACTACAACATCACTTGGGATGTTACCATCTTCATTCTCATCTAAGGGAGGAAAGTATGGTGTGGTATCTTGGCATAAAAGCTTCTTTCTAATGTCTCATTCTCAATGATAAGTATCTTTGGTAGTCAGTTCGAATGCTGCAGGAAGTAAAGAGGTGCGTGAAGTTCATTACCCCCAACTTCATGTCACAACACCCATTCCAACTCTCAAGTTCCTAGGTTCTTCCTTGAAGCTTGGCCATGTGTCTTCAATATGCTTCCATGCAGGAGAGTCCACGGGAGTTCTCCACTTGCCATTGGTGGGAGGAATGCCATGACATGAGCTCTGCAATAGATTTGCACTTGAACATATGTTGGATGTGAGGGATTATGGGAAAATATCGCAGAACCTTATGAGGCACGTCCAAAATTTTGAGATCTGCTCTATATCTTGCCTCTCCACAAGTAGGACACTCTCTTGCATCCTTATGTAGTCCACGAAACAAAATGCAATCATTGACACATGCATGGTTATGCTTGTAATCTAATCCTCCAAGAGAGGTCACATGTTGCCTTGCCGTATCTCTTGAGGTCGGTAGTTTATTCTCCCTTGGAAGCATTTTACACAATAGCCTGCACGTGAAGACCATAAATGAGAAAAAGCATTCGAGTAATTGACCCACTAGTATAATTCACCATGTTTGCAAAATAGGCTTTAAAGCTTACTTGAGTAATGCATTTAAACTTGCATTGCTCCATCCATAGATGGTTTGCAAGTTTAGTAACTCAAGGGAGGCACGTAGAACAGAGAATGTGCACCCCTCAAACAGTGGAGTTGATGCTACAGTAAAAAGATCATCCTGCTCCATGCTATCATCCCTCCCTTGATGGACATATAAATCTCACACCATATCATCAAACACCTCCTCCTCCACGGCTTCATGAGGTAATGGGGGAGGGCTACTATCACCATCACTCCATGCATCCGTAACGGTCCCTCCTGAAGAGGCCACCTCATATCACCGATGCTTCGCCTCCTCATGGCGAGCATAAGGCAACATATGCGGGTGTGGCACTGCATCCTATATCAAATTAAAACGGGATCATAACTCAAACATATGAACACCCATAGGTATCTCAATCAACCTTAACTTACAAACCCTTACCCTATTTATGGTCACATCCCATTCTCCATACTTTGAGATGTGATTGAGTGTAATCCCGCGTGCACAATACATGTTTCCTCGACATCGATCACACATACATTTGATTTTTTGCTCCAACCACATTTGGCAATGGTGGATACGGAGGGATTCATCCTCACTGGAGCTACTTGTTGAAGATGAAGACATCCTACAAACAAACAACCCAAAAAAATTTGCTCTTCTTCAAATGTTTAATTTTAAACTCTGTGGCACGTCTAAAGGTGCGTCTAAAAGCACGTCTGCTTGTTCTGTGGTGCGTGTCTAAAAGCGCATCTATAGGCACGTCTAAAACCACATCTACTCTGTGTCTTTACATGCGCAAATAGACGCGCTTTTAGATGCACCTATAGACATAGCTTTTAAACCTGATTTTAGCGCGCTCGCTTTGCTTTTCTTGACATTACTTATACTTCGCGTAGCTTGCTTGTTTCCTTATTAGCAGATCCATAGTTTCGACGCTTAAGAGGAAGGCACTCACACTTAGTTCCAAGCTTACACTTAAGAGGAAGGCACCCACACTTACTTCCAAGCTTAAAGGAGAGGAGGGCAAACAAGGAGGAGAAGCAACTTTGAAAAAGGAGAAGAACCTTCCATACCTCTATCCAAGGTAAGTCTTTTTGCAGTTGATGTTTTTTGGAAGTTTGCTCTCTTTGGATTTGTACTTTCTCATATCCAAAAAATGCATGATCTAGGTATTAACACATGATCTGGGTATCAGTGTCACGTTTGTGTGTCGGGCGCAATGTCCTTTTCTACTTTTTAGAAAAGTCCATCTGTTGGAGCGCATCTATAGGCGCATCCCAGAGCACGTCTAAATGCGCATCTACAGGTGCGTCTAAACACGTGTCTAGTCTATTTGCAGACAAAGGCAGCCACGTCTATAGACATGCCATTACACGTAAAAATAGATGCGCTAATCAGACGCATCTATAGATGTGCTCCGACAATAATCGTTCCCCTTTCTTCTCAGCTCATCAGTAATAGATTTTTTTTCTTTTTTTCAGTTCATCATGTGGCCTGGAAGTGCTTCCAACTCACCTGATCCCCGAGAGTCTATTTTTAGGGACTTATATAACATTTTAGGGCACCCTCCTAGTCCTGCGGAGTTGTACGGGTATATGACGGGTACCCTAAACACCCCTTAGGAGTCAACACTATAGACTCCAAACCACCCCACACAGTTGAGATCACCCCAGCAGAGTCAATATCATTTAGCATTCTGACATTAGCGTTAGGACTCAAAGCAACATTAGGGAAATGAAAAATGAAAAATCAGTTAAGTCTTTGTTTATGAGACACTTGTCTTGAAGCTAGCTTTTTCAACGATGAACTTTGTACTAGTAACCTCCCTAATAGTTTTCAATTTTACACAAAGAGCAACCCATGAAATGACAAACTTTTCACATTCTGAGGCCAAAAGTGAACTAATAATACATGCAAGTAAATATTCCTTCCTATAGCATTAGAAACTAATGTGTAGAGGGGAATTTACGCTCTCCAAATTGACTAGAATTCACATGGCCTATGGGAAAGGTGGCCTACCTATTTATACCTTATTTGGGCACACACATTGGGAGGCCAAAAGTGAACTAATAATACATGCAAGTAAATATTCCTTCCTATAGCATTAGAAACTAATGCCTAGGGGGGAATTTACACTCTCCAAATCGACTATATGGGAAAGGTGGCCCACATATTCGTACCTTATTTGGGCACAGACTTCAACAATTAATCTTAGTAAGCTTATGACCTCGTATTTGATGTTTTTAATTGCGTAAGTTGCAAAGAAATTTCATGGTTATCATAAGAAACTGATGGTCCTCTTTTCTTGTAACTGGGTTTGTAGGTTTGTGAAATTGTTGTTCTATATTTGTATTAAGTGTAATATTTAAATATGTTTCTTGGTTGTATTGAGTGGAATTTTGAAAAATAATTATTTTCAATTCTTGTCTTGATGATATGGTGAAGCATTCATGGAAAGCGTGAACCTAGGTGGTGGACTAAGTATTGAAATATTTTCTGACTCATAGATCTCAACTCTCCAACTAAATTGCAACAACGTTTCAATTCCTGTCTCGATGATATGGTGAAGCATTCATGGCAAGTGTGAACCTGGGTAGTGGACTAAGTATTCTGACTCATAGATCCTCAACTCTCCAACTAAATTGCAAGAACTCCAGCATAATTTGCTCTTTAAAACAGGCTGGATTTTATCATAGCAAATTTGAATCAACAAGAGGCACCAACCATTGGAAAGGGACCTAATTTGAGCTAGAGGGGATCATGTCTCTAATACTACAAACTCAAATCCCATACAATGAGCTTGGAAGCTCAATAACTAAAGACATGCTTCTTGGCTTTGTCCTAAAAATATGGAGCTTTTAGGTAGAGGCTAAAATACATTTTTCTTAAGGAAGGGCGCTTGCAATCATGATTTACTCCATGTCGTCCCTTACTAGAGCTGGTCATCCACCTTGGCATACTTTACCATTAAGCCTACGACTTTAGCACTCTCCAAGGTCCAGCAACAAATAAAGCAATATCCAACCAATTAAGTTTAGCCAATGCATATTGTATTCTAGTTCTTGGACTAATCCTAGTCACTTGTTGGCGTCTTCATGATGCATATGCAAAACAAAGCAAAGAAAGCTTATTCTAGTTGACTAAAGTCGACTTACTTTGGCTGCAGTCAATAATAAAAAGATTTCTCTTTTATTTTTGGGTATAATTTTGTGACATCTGCTCAGCTTCTAATCAGTTTTCCTCAACTGAAAAGCTTCTTGGTACACTTGCAAAACTTAGGAATACTCCGAGAAAAACTCCTCATCTGTCCACTTGGCATCGAGCGCAGAGTAGTTCTTGATTTTTACTAGGTATCCATGGTTAACCTTGCCTTTGGGACCTTTCTTCTTTGTCAAAGTGTTCTCATCTCATTATAGTTTCTCTTATTCAATCAAGATGCAATCTCACATGTGTTAATAGTACTGTAGTAGTCCATGTAGGGATCTAAGCACTCATGTGTTAATGGCAGATTGCCATCAATTAAATTATTGTGTAGTTGTTCATTGCAAAAATAGGCCATTAGACATCGAAGAGAAAGCTCTATGCGCTTGTCCTCAAGTACCTCCCTGATGAAATGGTACCTGAACTCAATGTGTTTGGTCTTTGCACATTCCAGGGGGGTCAAAAAATGTCTAAAAAGTTTAAATTTGCCAATTTAAAACACCCATTTTAATTCCCTCCCAAATCCCTGCCTAAACCTCTCTTTAATAGAAAAAAAGATATAAGGCACATATAGACACGGCTATGAGTGACAAAGGCCTTGCTTCTCGCTCATTGCGGCATTCCTCATATACCATCCAACTAGTCATCAGCATCATATCCTCCTTCAAAATTTGATGCCATTAAGTATTGATGTCTAGAATATGAATTAATAAAATTCTGCAAAATTCTATTTACAAATCCTAACTCTCACTGTCGCACTACTAAACTTTGTTCTTAAACTTAGTGCTACTCATACATTTGCTAGAATGTGGTAAGGAGTGTTTGATTTACCACAATAGCATATCAGAATCTCACTTCTTCTAAGCCTCAACATTTGTGAGAGATAATTAGAAGTAGTCAAGGAAGGACGCTTGTTTAGAATGCTAGCTTTAGTACTAGATTCACATGCCATGTTGGCCCAACCGCAGCTAATGCCCCTTTCTGTAGCATGGCACAAGGGATATGGACATGTCAATTTCAAAATCTTGATAGAACTCAAAAATCAAAATATGGCAGTTGGAATTCCTAAGCTATAGTTTCTTAGAAAAGTTTACGAAGCACGATGCTTCAATAAACAAAAGCAAACCAATTTTGGTAGAAGCACCTCCCGAAGAAAAGGTATTCTTGATTTGATTCATACAAATGTATGGGGTTATGCCCACCGTAGCATCAATGGTTCACTTTACTACTTGACTTTCATCGATGACTACAACACATATTGTTGGGTCTATTTTTTAAAAGAGAAATCTAAAGTCTTTTCCAGAATTCAAGAATTCAATGCCATCGTAGAAAGGCAAAAAGATCAAAGTCATCAGATGGGGATAGAGGAGGTGAGTTTCAGCATTCATGAACTTTTGGAGAAGTAATGGTATTCGAAGGAAATTCACATGACATGCAAATACTCCTTAGCAAAATGCAAGAGCTGAAAGGAAGAATGGTACTTTAATAGATAGTGCTAGAGAAATGCTAATTGAGAAGCATCTTCCGAATCAGTATTGGACACAAGCAATTTTCACTACAAACTACTTGCTTAATTGGCTTTTGACCAAACCGATTTAGGGTATGACACCTTATGAAGCATTCATTGGACACAAGCCACACATTGGGCATCTCTGTATATTTGGATGCAAAGTCATGTAAATGCATCATGGTTGGCTACAGTGAAGAAATAAAAGAATACAAGTCTTATGATCCCATCAATAGAAAGGTCATTATCTCTCACGATGTAATGTTTGATGAGGAATCAGAATGGAAAACCTCAAATACGCAGGCACAACAACACAAAGCATCCATACGCATGTCTATATAACAGACAGACGTGCATATAGACACATCCATAGACGTGCCATTAGATGCTCTGTAGAAATTTTAAAAAAAAAAAGACGCGCTTATAGGCGCTCTTTAATTTTTTATTTTTTTAAAAGAAAAATTTTATGTGGTTGAATAGAATGATGTGTATGTTGTGTGGTTACAAGAATCCCATTTTCACAGTGTGCAATTCAATTCTTACAGCCAACCGCACACGTCTAGCCAACGATTACAATTCTGAATAAAATTTTACAACTCCAAAATATTTAGTTCACAATGCATTCATTGATAGAATATTGCACAAAGAAATTTAAAGCCAAAAAAATAAAAGCAGTGTATATTAATTCATAGCCCAAAAAGTGCTTATATGTACATATAGCATGACGAAGCCAAGCCACATCCTGTGGCTTCAAGTACAAAAAATAAGAGGAGTGTATATACAAGAGAGGCATGAAGCCAAGCCAATGGCTTCAAGTACAAAAAAGAGTAGCTAGCAGGGTGGTAGCAAGCTAAGGGTGTCCACTTTTTGACCACTTTCCATGGCTTGGGAGGGGGTAGAACATCCTTTTTTGCACCCAAATTGGGAAATCCAACCTAGTTCCCTAAGTATTTAGTTCTCAAACTCTTAAGACAAAACACCACACATCCTTTGTGCACATAATGGTGTGATCCGATCGAAAATTGGAGTTACTCATAAAAACTTTGTTTGTGGCCAACATTAGGGTCATAGCGCATGTCACACTTTTTCACAAACAGACACTATTACACTAAATTCACAAAATTTTCTCCTTTGTTATACATCAAATGAAGGTGAAACTTGATAGGAAGTGTGTTCACATATGGTGGAAATTAACTTGATTTTTTTGGATTTTTTTATACATAATATTAATTTTTGCAAATTTATGAAGGATGAAAAAAGGCACATTTTTTGTACCACAACATTTTTTTAGTATTATGATTAATTGAACAAATCCAATTTGATACAGGGTTAGTGAAAATAGAAGGTTATGTGCTGGAATTGAAAGATCACAAATTTAACGGTAAGATTTGGAGAGATCTAAGATTAATTTTTACTTTCATGACTTGTAAGAGGAGTGGTAAAGGAAAAATGAAATAAATATCATAATTTGCGCACATAACCAATTATGTCAAAATTCACATAGGTTAACCTCCTCCATGTGATGAATCAAGGAAAAATTTTTGGTTAAAATTGACATAGGGAAGGTCAATTTTGGCCTCCCCATGTTAAAATCCCCCCTTTTAAGGAAAAGGGGCTAGCCAAGCCACATACCAAGCCTAATTAGGCTTGGAAAGGTAGGCTTGGTAGATCACCAATCCTAGTGGCCGCCATTTGGGGGGTGGCATGGTGCACATGTGGAAGGCTATCTCCTTAGATAGCTCATCTAAATTGCATCATCATCCTGCCATGTAAGCAAGTTTGACTATGGTCACCCATGCCACCTCCCCACCTCTTGCCACCTCACATATCATCAATGTCCATGTCATCATCTCACCCTCTTCCACATCATCACATGAGCTACCACATCACAATGATTTGCCACCTCACCATTCTATGTTTCTGCCACCTCAGCCACGGGTGCCACATCATAAGCATGGTTGGAGCCTAGTCATCAATCAGCCACCACCTCAGTCTTCCACCTCATCTTTGCCAACTCATCATTGCCACCTCATGTTGCCATATCATAAAGCCATGTCACATGCTTGGCCACCTCATCTTGCCACCTCATGCATGATGACCTTAGAGGCATGACACATGATGTGCCACCTCAGCAGTAAGCATGGAGCTACATCACTAACCATGCTCATGCATGCATGCGTGCCCATGCCAATGTTCAAATTGCATGGTTATGCCAATATTCATGGAATTTCCCACACCAAAAAATATGCGTGGAATTTCCCCCGCCAAAAATTATGCATGGAATTTGATTCAATAATTAGCATAGGTGAATTGTATTGCTAGATAACTATACCGATACACCATTTTTAAAGCATAGGTTAACGTATAAAATTTGCGACATAATCAATATGTTAGTAAATAGCATTAGGTTAATATGGGAATAAAATTAAGTGAAAGCATAATATTTGAATAACATAATCAAAATGTTAGGACATACCATTAGGTTAATTTGGAAATAAATTAAAATTAAGCATAATAATATACCATTATATTATGCAAACATGAAATCCGATAGGATTGGATTCCTTTAAAATTAGTGTAAAAAAATAAAGTTATGTCAAATTAGAAGAGCCACTTATTTTGGCAAATCACCACAACCACTAGATTTAGCCAAACTACATCCAATGAAGATCTAGGGGAGGATTGTCCAACCTCTCTATAAGAGACTACTTTTTAGAACTCATTTCATGCATCCTTGTTTGGAGCCTCTCCATTCTTACCTTCCCATCACTTGTCACTTTCTCCTACCTTCATTGAGATAGGTTCTCAAAGCCGCAGATCCGATAGACATGATAGAAGCAGGAAGTCCCCCATATACTCTTGTGGACGAGGAGAGGAAGAGGAAGGCGTGTGAGTGAAAAAGAGCCTTGAGAGCAAGAGCAAGAGCTTGTGCTACTGATGATGCACCCTTACCCCCACCACCATCTCCCACCTCCCCCTCCACCCCCAACTCCCTTCCTCCCTCCCCCTCCAGCCCCCCCCCCCCACCACCTCCACCTCATCACCCCCTCCCCCCCCTCCCATGCATACTCTCTCCCCTCCCCCTCCCACATACCCTCTCCACCTCCTTACACCCCTTCACCTCTTCTCCCTCCATCCTTCCTCACTCCCCTCCCCCATCCACTTCCCTCCTTCACTCCACTAGGTCTCTGTTTGCCTTACATCCCTCCCCCCCCTTCTTGTTCCCCCCTCCATTATTCCCTCTAGCTCTTTTCCCTCCACTCTATCTCCCCCCCACCTCCCCCCTCTTGCTCTACTCCCTCCACTCTACCTCCCAACCCTCCCCCTCCCCCCTCACCTCCCCCTGGTGATGGTCACGACGTGACTTGCCTTGGACTACCACTCATTGTTGTTCTAGTAGGATAGTGGAGTCATTATTTAGTGACATTACACTAGCTTCACAGTCAGCTCTACTATCTTGCTTGATAGATCACCCTGCCTTGGTGGAGTGTAGGAGGCTTGTGGGTCATGTTGCATCTAGAGATAGGGTAGTATGTAGAGAGGTCCTTTCTAGTGTTCATCGGTCCTACATATACCTCAAGCGTAGGAACACCGCAAATGCCTTGGCAGCATGTCATGCCATTGTTTCTGTCATCAGTAGACCATCGATGGCTAGCCATGTATGCACCACATAGCGTCTCCTTGACATTGGACCGTGCACATTGTGAGTAGGTATGATTAGGAGGTAGAGTCTAGAGGACCATGATGTTGATGCTCTTTGGGATTTGAGTGGCCGTGCACCCCGTAGAGATCGACTATTGGATGATCGCACTAGGTCAATCATACAGCAGTTTTGGGAGGAGCATTGCATGGCATTTCTAGTGTTTAAGAAGGCAATGCGAAAGAGGGTGTCACATGGTGTGTACATTGAGCATGATGCATGTTTTTTGGAGTGTACCCAGAGTGAGTTGTACACTCAATTTGTAGAGGCACACATGGAGGTCAGGTTTGGGAAGAGGTCATTTGAACGGTCCAGGCCATGGTTTCTACGGTGCTCTAGAGTGTGACATGTGTTGTCACTATCATGTGGATTTTGGATTGATGTACGACGTATTTCATTCCCTTGATGGTCACAAAGGAATGGTTCCTACTAGCCCTCGTGACTTCATTCACTCCATATTATGTGCACGAGATAGCGATACTTTGTACCACTCCCTTGATTGTGTAGAGGGGAGGTGTACGTTGTATGGTCACTTTGCTAGAGTGCGACGAGTTTCGCTAGATGTCAATGATGTGGAGATTCTGCATTGGTAGCAGTATGAGTACATCACGTTGGATGGACAAAAGCAGTAGAGCCTAATCCGCCTTCACAGCCACCCTCATCCACGTTTAAAACACCCGAACAACACAATCACAAGGCAAAAGGCATTCATTCAACATTCTTCTCTCTATAGACCTCCTGAGACAACTCACACTTGGATACATTTTCTCTAGAGCCAGACAACCTCAAACAAAAACCCAATGGACTACATAGCCCAACACAAGCTCCTACTGATGACTGAGCTCAAGCTCACAAAGCATTCAGATTCTTATTGCATCCAATCCCACAACTCATTGGGCAACCACCCACAAAGTGGCCACACTTAGAAATCTTGTTTCATCTTTACCATAAATCATCACAAGAACTCGAAATGATGCAGCCTGCCATCTCTTGGAAATTCTCAAAGAGCAACACCGAGTACCTGCCTGGCCAAAGCCTCTCTTCTCTCAACACTAGAATATTGGTGTGCATTCAACAACTAGCTAGCCATAAGCACGCTATTCCATCCTCGTTATTTCTTCCTTTATGAGGACCACCTTTGGCTTCACAGCTCAAACACCTCATGTGCACACGACCCTTGCTGCCTTCATAGTATCAATGCCTCTACCATCTAGGAGCCTTTGCATAAATCAATAACGACAATGCAATGTGCCTCTCCGTAGCTCACGAAGCTTACTCATTCTCATAGTTACTAGCCTCTTAGAGAGATGCTCCCTTCATCTAGTTCCCCAGCTCACGGTTCTCTACTTCAAACCCAAGCTTGTGTGCTTGTCCTCTCTCCCTCTTAGTGTATCATTCTCTTTAGTTATGTGCGTTCCCCAGCCAAGTCTGGAAACTCCACGTCAATGCAATCGACAACCTCTTAATCCACCAAGATTATCTTTCGTAGTTGAGACGCCCATCTACAACCAGCAACTCACGATCTCCTTGCACCATCCTTCCCATGTTCTCAGCCAGCCAAGAAGCTTATGTGCCCACCATCGTCTTCTTCCTTCCAGTAGCTCTCTCTATCACTCAGGATACTCCAGCGCACAGAACAAACGACCTCCATCGCTCCCTCTGGTCCTTTCGCCATCGCCTTCATCGAGAAGAGCCTCTTCTACTCCAAAAGCTCCCTCCTTGCTCTCGAACTCTCCTCATCTACACACTTCAGCTTGCAATTGCGATCCCTGTTTTCTTCTGCTCCCCACAAGCTCATCGAGCTCTCCGCCCACCAAGCTCCTCTTCGTCCAGCCAGTGTCTGGCTTCTACACGATCCCTACAAGCCTTTATCGTCTAAGGTCCTCCTTTCTAGATATCAAAGGAACTCCTACTACTGTGAGCTCCCACAGCAGCTGCTTGCCATCCCGTCGGATACTGCATCCTGGCAATTCCTCACCACCCCGTGCTCATGTTCTCTGCCCACCATCGTCTTCTTCCTTCCAGTAGCTTTCTCTATCGCTCAGGATACTCAGCGCGCAGAACAAATGACCTCCATCCCTCCCTCTGGTCCTTTGGCCGTCACCTTCATCGAGAAGAGCCTCTTCTACTCCAAAAGCTCCCTCCTGCACTATCAACTACTCTTCCCGTAGGATCGACGAACCATTGATGCTGCTCTTCTACACACAGAACACACGAAGCTCATGACCTCTCGTCGTTTGAGATTCTCCCCGCAAGAGCCACGGACCCCATAGTCAAAACACTTCCCTCCAGAAGCTCCTCTTACTCGCTTCCAACCGTCACCTTCATGCAGCTCCAGCTCTCACTCTAGAAGAATCACGTAGCTCTCCTTTCTTTTTCACGTAGCATGCATGGCTTCCTTTTATTATATCCACGTCATCATAGTTAGCCACCTCATGCTGCCTTTTTACCACTCTCTAAGGATTCCCACAATTTCATACACCAAGGCACTTAAGCACATACTCATTGACTATGTGCACACAATTGCATGTCACCGGCATTTAGCATTTAGTTCATGCCCTCATACAGAGAGGACTCGGGACAACCATGAGAGGCGTATGTCATCCCACAACAAAACCCCGTCACACTCTGAATATCATGCTCTGGATTAGCTTGGTGCTCCTTCACTGCACTTCATTATCTCCCAGAGTCCCTGTAGAAGTGTCTTCCATCTCAAGACAATATATCATCAGTGTGGAGTCCATCATGAGGGTGTCCACAGCTCATTTCCACAACTAACTAGCTATGTACATAGCTATGCACTCACCCAACAACATGCAACAAGTGAAAAACATTTTTTCATTTTTATCCACACATCTCTAGCAACCCCTGTTGAGATATCGAGCTCCACTCGTGATATGCCAGGGTGACCGTTGTGTATTTATGTCACCGACTTGTTAGCTGGAGATGCGGTTGGTACACCGCCCACGAATAATAGCTGGATGACAGCTATCCTTAACTACTCTAGTTTGTGGCTCAGTTAGTATGCCACCTTAGTTAGTTGAGTTTGGTTTGAGACCCACATATAGGGTTCTTCTATTTCTTTGTACTAGAGTTCTTTTGGCTTTCACAACTAAGAAGAGGAAAACTGTTTTTCAGCCTCCACCTTTGTGTGTATTCCCCCATTGTGCATGTGAGAAAGCCGCAAGTGAGACTCCTTCCCTCTCTCCCACAATCTTCACATGGTATTAGAGCCTTGTTCGTGGTAAGGAGCTCAAGAAAGCAAGCCCAGTTTGTGGTGTCCTGGTAAGAGGACCAGTGTTGCTTTCCTATTTCGAGTTTGGGAGCAAATCTCTGCAAGTAGCACAGCCAGAAGTGCAGGAGTGCACTGTTTCAGATGGAGACGCCCTTCGCGGTGTGGCGAGAGCGCAGTATATGCTGCGGGTGAAGGCGAAGCCCTTAGTGACTTTATTTTTTTGATTTGAGGCCGTTTCGGGGCCCGTTTTGAAGGCGGAAGTTCTTCGCAGGCACTCAGAAAAAGGCCCTATTTTTTGCTGGTGCGACCACTGCGCGGCTACTTGGTGGAAAGGTGCCGCAGAAATTGCATCGTATGCTTGTGTGCAGAGATATTGGGAGTTGCAGATTCATGCCAGTTGCCTGTTGATGCGAAATCGTCACTAGGAAGTGACTGTGTGGTGAAATACCACTTTCGTCAGTTTTGCAGATCTGCCCGTGTGAGGCAAAAGCTATGTTTTTTTGCAGTGACAGAATATTTTGCAGTGTTCTGTAATGGCATCTGATTCTCTTTCACAGATTGTCACTGAAAAGCTTGACAAGAATAACTTCCAGGCATGGAAGTTTAGAATGACGAATTTCTTGATGGGAAAAGGCTATTGGGAATTCATTACAGGAAATGAAGAAGAACCTGTTCTTCCTAATGTTCCCAGTCAACAGGAAATGCAGACATTCAAAGGATGGCATGAGAGAGCCAGGAAAGTTATGTACTGGCTGTCTATCAGTATTTCGGACTCCATGATTGTGCATATTCAGGATGCAAATACGCCGAAGGAGGCATGGGATACTTTGTCAAAAATGTATAGCACAAATACGCAAGCCAGGAAAATGCAACTCAAACAGGAGTTGCACAATGTGCAGAGAGAAAATTTGAGCATAAATGACTACCACATGAAAGTGAAGAAAATTGCAGATGCACTTGCTTCCATTGGGTCGCCAGTGGATGATGATGATTTGGTTTCTGTGACCTTGAATGGTCTCGGAAAGGATTATGCACAGCAGTTCCGGACATCCATTGCCGTCCGTGAAAACTTTCCTGATTTTGAGGAGTTGATTGCTCTTCTAATTTCTCAAGAGCAGAGAAATGGGGGTGCATCTTCTTCAGCAGGAACTTCAAAAGAAACTGTCTTCTACTCAAATGCTGGCAGAGGTAGAGGCAGAGGTAGAGGAGGCCGATCTGCAGGCCGTGGTAGAAATCAGAATATGCAGCAAACGCAAGAAAACCAGTCCTATGCAGGAGGACGTGGTAACTCTAGAGGCAGGGGGAGCCAAAGAGGCCGTGGTGGATGGCAGAGAGGCCAAAATGCAAACAGCAATATTGAATGCTACTATTGTGGCAAAATGGGTCATATGGCTAAGGAATGCTATAAAAAGCAGAATGACATTATGAATGGAAAATTGCAGCAAGGCAATTATGCATCCTCTAGTAGACAGGGTGATGACAGAAATGAGCATTTGTTTATGGTGCAGCATATGACAAATTCTGTAACAAGTGCAGAAGAAAGCAATGATGTGTGGTATGTTGACTCGGGTGCGTCAAACCACATGACAGGTCACGCTGAATGGATGCAGGATGCAAGAAAAATGGAAAAACCAGGATTTGTGGAGACTGGTGATGATACTGCACATCCTATTGTGCAGATTGGCAAAATTCCTTTGTCTATGTAGGATGGGAAAAAGAAATACTTGTCTGATGTATTTCATGTCCCGAACATCACCAAGAACCTGGTTTCTGTTGGTCAGATGGTTGAGCAGGGCTTGCAGGTCAGATTTAATCCTCATGGATGCTTTGTTGAGGATATGAAAAATAATGGTCGCTTGATAGCAAAAGGAAAGAAGAAGGGCAGGATGTTTACGTTGGATGCAGACATGCCTGAATTGAGTGCAGCAATGTTTGCACATGGGACCCGTGTAGTTGCAGATATTGATATCTGGCACAAACGCATTGGTCATGTTAATATACAACGACTTAAATCAATGCAAACCCAAAATATTGTTGCAGGATTGCCAAAATTCAAGGTTGCAGAAATGCACAAGATTTGTGAAGCCTGTCAATTTGGGAAACAGGCAAGGAAACCTTTTCCTAGGCATGTTCAAGAGAGTAAAAAGCCACTGGAATTAATCCACTCTGATGTGTGGACTACAAAAGCTGCATCTATTGGAGGCTGTCACTATTTTGTCACATTTATTGATGACTTCAGCAGAAAACTGTGGGTGTATTTTATGAAAAAGAAAAGTGAAGTGTTTGGGCACTTCAAAGCTTTCAAAGCTATGGTTGAAAAAGAAACAGGCCTGCAAATAAAATGCCTAAGGTCAGATGGAGGGGGAGAGTACCTCTCAAATGAGTTTGCAAGGTTCTTGCAGGAGCATGGTATAAAGCAGCAATATTCATGCAGTCATACTCCACAGCAAAATGGAATTGCAGAAAGAAAAAACAGGCATATTGGAGAGGTATCTCGGGCTAAATGAAAAAGATCTACCAGATTATTATTGGGCTGAAGCAGTTGCTACAGCAGTCTATATAATGAACAGGACTCCCACTGCAGCAATACATGGCATGACGCCAGAGGAGATGTATACTGGTAGGAAACCAGATATTTCTCATTTCTTGTGTGCTTGTCCTCTCTCCCTCTTAGCGTATCGTTCTCTTTAGTTACGTGCGTTCCCCAGCCAAGTCCGCCGGAAACTCCACGTCAATGCAATCGACAACCTCTTAATCCACCAAGACACTCTGTCTTTCGTAGTTGAGATGCCCATCTACAACCAGCAACTCACGATCTCCTTGTGCCATCCTTCCCATGTTCTCAGCCAGCCAAGAAGCTTATGTGCCCACCATCGTCTTCTTCCTTCCAGTAGCTCTCTCTATCGCTTAGGATACTCCAGCGCACAGAACAAACGACCTCCATCGCTCCCTCTGGTCCTTTGGCCATCGCCTTCATGGAGAAGAGTCCCTTCTACTCCAAAAGCTCCCTCCTTGCTCTCGAACTCTCGTCATCTACACACTTCAGCTTGCAATTGCGATCCGTGTTTTCTTCTTCTCCCCACAAGCTCATCGAGCTCTCCGCCCACCAAGCTCCTCTTCGTCCAGCCAGTGTCTGGCTTCTACATGATCCCTACAAGCCTTTATCATCTAAGGTCCTCCTTTCTAGATATCAAAGGAACTCCTACTACTGTGAGCTCCCACAGCAGCTGCTTGCCATCCCGTCGGATACTGCCTCCTGGCAATTCCTCACCACCCCGTGCTCATGTTCTCCGCCCACCATCGTCTTCTTCCTTCCAGTAGCTCTCTCTATCGCTCAAGATACTCCAGCGCGCAGAACAAATGACCTCCATCGCTCCCTCTGGTCCTTTGGTCGTCTCCTTCATCGAGAAGAGCCTCTTCTACTCCACAAGCTCCCTCCTATGCTATCAACTACTCTTCTCGTAGGATCGACGAACCATTGATGCTGCTCTTCTACACACAGAACACACGAAGCTCATGACCTCTCGTCGTTTGAGATTCTCCCCGAAAGAGCCACGGCCCCCATAGCCAAAACACTTCCCTCTAGAAGCTCCTCTTACTCGCTTCCAGTCGTCACCTTCATGCAGCTCCAGCTCTCACTCCAGAAGAATCACGTAGCTCTCCTTTCTTTTTCACGTAGCATGCATGGCTTCCTTTTATTATATCTGCGTCATCATAGTTAGCCACCTCATGCTGCCTTTTTACCACTCTCTAAGGATTCCCACAATTTCATACACCAAGGCACTTAAGCACATACTCATTGACTATGTGCACACAATTGCATGTCACCGGCATTTAGCATTTAGTTCATGCCCTCATACAGAGAGGACTCAGGACAACCATGAAAGGCATATGTCATCCCACAACAAAACCCCGTCACTTTCTGAATATCATGCTCTGGATTAGCTTGGTGCTCCTTCACTGCACTTCATTATCTCCCAGAGTCCCTGTAGAAGTGTCTTCCATCTCAAGACAATATATCATCAGTGTGGAGTCCATCATGATGGTGTCCACAGCTCATTTCCACAACCAACTAGCTATGTACATAGCTATGCACTCACCCAACAACATGCAACAAGTGAAAAACATTTTTTCATTTTTATCCACTCAACATTGACATTAGATGGTGGTGCGTAGTCTAGAAGGTTGCAACTTGTGGAGCAGCAAACTCCATGTTTTGCTTTTGTTGATGCTTTCCAAGGGAAGTTGTACCACTACATATGGCACTCCCACACTGTGAAGTGGGAGGATCGATAGTTCCATGCATGCTTGAGCACATTTCCCATAGGGGTGGTTGTCTCAGTCCTGGACTTTGCGGAGAAATATACCTTTGCACCACAGCACAAGATCCAATCGGAGTATTATTTTTTCAAACAGGTGACATGTGAACAAGTATTGTTATTACTTGTGTTTTCTTGTGCATTTCATTTATTTCTTTCCATCATCCTCATTGTTTTTTATGTGCCATCTTGTAGGTTGCTATATTTGTGCATATTAGCTATTGTCATGCAGAGGCTCAGGTGGATGGCATTGATAGCACCATGGACTTGTGCGTCATTGTGCGGGAGTATCACTTCTACATTAGTGATGATCACTCGCACGATGCCCATTTTGTGCAGCATTGTTTTAGTCTCCATGATAGTTTCTTGAGGGATCAGGGTGTGACATGGCAGTGGCACTGGGTTTGGTTTGACGATTGTGGTGGTCAGTTCAAGTTTGCCATGCAGTTTTATTGTTAGTTCTATGGATGGCATCGTGAGACGGGCATTCTGATGATGTGGAGCTACTTTGAGACAAGGCATGGTAAAGGAAAGCATGATGGGACAGGTGCTTACATGAAGCATTCTTTGTGACAGCGACACTAGTTGCGTCACAGTGCCACTTTCTTTGTGTATGCATGCAATGTGGTGTACTGGTGTACCCAGGACTTAGGCACTAGTGCATTGTCCTCGTATCAACCATGTGATGACAAGGTGGTCATATGGTTTTTCTGGTGTGTGGACATAGGGAGAATTGATTGGTCTAGGCCTTTTGATTGCCATACCATGCCTGACACTCTTGATTTACATTCTATCAGGAGCACAGGTCGACTTAGCAGACCCTGCGATATTTTCTCGATGTTTTGCTCAGCATGCATCGATGATGATTAGGGAGGTTGTTCCATGGTGCCATGGGCTGATCCATGGACACGACGTGTACTTTCCCCCATCCAGCCCTATGAGGTTGTGCATGACGATCAGGATGCAGGGTTCAGTTCTAGTAGAGATTATGACGAGTTGATAGATCTCTTATGTATTGATGACATCTTCGTGGTCATTGCTCCAGAGGGCAATCCTGAGCACGTGGATTACTATCTGTTGAGATGCTCTATGGTGAAGAGCATGCTCAACCAAGATGCAGTGGACGAGCATGGGATCCATTTCGATGCTCACAGTGTGATCGTAGCTCGGTACTACTTTGAGTAGGTACATACACATGGTCGCTTCTTCGAGTATCAGGAGTACATGGTAGATCGTGAGGCGTACATGTATTCCCATCTTGTTGTTGCAATCAGGGTTTAGCTAACTCATGTTCGTAGCCACAAGATGACATCCACTCCTCGATGGTGCCTTGCTCTTGAGGATCATGAGAGCATACTTGCGACTATTGGCATGAGAGTGGATCCTAAGGAGTACTTTAGGGTATATCATTGTATTAGGGGTTGCTAGTTTATTACATGTCATTGTACTGGAGATCTATAGTCATACATTGTGAGCACACCATTGTATTTTGCATGGACTTTTTTTATGCATTTCACTGTATATGACATGATTGGTTTTATACAGTGTCATGCACATCCTGTATTTGACTCTATTTTATTCATGATCCACATTGCCTCCTTTACTCCATTCCTTGTTTTATCATCTACAAGTGTTTATTATTAGTTATGTTCCAATGGCATATCATGTTTTTGTGATTTAAGTGGTTGTTGTACATGTATCATGAAATAAAAAAATAATAAATTATGTAAAGGATTTGCATGTAGGAATGGGTCATTGGGATTTGCATGTCCATGTGTCCAATCAGGCTCAAAATTCGCACAAGTCCTAAACCCTATGGTTTCCATGCTCTTGCAAAGTTTGAGCCCCATCCGACATCGGATGTGGGCACGGCGAGGTCAGAGGGCCCATTTTCACCCTATGCACCTCGTTGCATCTGTGAAGGAGAAAAATAAGGAATGGGTCATTGAGATAGATGAAAGTGAGCATGGAGCCTATGGGTCCCTATGACATGTCACATGAGGCTAGAGTGTGGACGATTAACAGTATAGAGTCCCTATGACTAATAATTTTATATTATTAGTGTGGACCATTAACAGTATAGAGTCTTGAACTTAGATATTACAAATCTTCATCCCTCTTAAACCATAGAGTCTCCTCTTTGCTACTTCAAACTCTCATCAAAGTAGTTTTGAGAAAATTCTAGAACAATTCTAGCATAGCGATCAAGCTTCAAACTTGTTCTAACTATAAACAAAAGCATAGCTTCACTTTTTATTCATAAAATTCAAACTCAAGTTGATAGGATGTAGAGAAGCTAGTGTAGCTATAGTCAAAAGGAGTTCATCTCAACAAAGAAGCTCATACAGTAGTAGGCAAAACAATGATGGGGGAGAAGCTCATGTAGCTCTATCTTATCCACTCTAAAAGACTCAATTAGCACGCCATACTATATGCTTTTCATTGAGTTTAATACGTAGACACAAGTGAAGGGTAAGGAAGCCATAAGCCAACACAATCATGGTAATCCAATGCAAAATTCATGTGATTCGCCATCCCGTGCCAAAATTGTGTGCATAAATCCTCCAACAGATTTGCCATCCTTGCTAGAGTACTAGGAAATTCCTCCAAGAATTGTTCTCTTTCCTACACCAGCAGCATCACTTTCCGCTCCAGCTCTAACTTCCACTCCGAGTAGGAGCTAGTGCACTAAGCATCCGTGTGTGTAATGCATATCCTTATGTGTTATATAGTTGGGCTTTTGCTTCAAGATATGAGCATGAGCTTTTTCTTCAAGCTACCTACATACAACCTGCAAACTCACAAACACTGCTCAAAAACTCTAGCATGGGAGCATAAAAACCCAAGTGTGCCAAAACACTACAAGAAATACATATGATCATGTTCTTCAATGCTGGAATGCCCAAATATCATAGCCCATGTGTATACCATGTCTTGGTTCCCTGTTGATAAAACTTTGTAACAGAAGCCTGAAGGAAGGGACCAATTACTAAGTACTACTACAACTAGTGTGGAGTCCTTCTATCATAGAGGGTCATTGTTTGCTTGGGTGTAGCCATTTTTGGTGAGGTTCATGGACTTTTGTGTATATTAGTATCATGCATGACCCATAACTTATGCCTTGGTCAACAGAATTTAGCAAACTTTGTCTTCAAGTTGTAGTACACATTCCAAACTTGAACATGAGAGCACAAAATTATGGAATAAGGATTTGTAACAAGACTATCAAAGCATTACAAGTGCTATGTTGTATGTGAAGCATGCATCCTGAAGACTAGGATATAGCAATTTATTCCAAAACATCCAAAGTTTGTTCTATACATACATGCAACCAAGTAATCATTCAAAAGTACACTGCATGAGCTTTTTCTCAACCCAAGGACACATCTAAATGAGAACATTAAGCATGGGTTAACGGGCCTCCATTGTTGTGCTAAAGTGATGCATACCCATTTGAGGGCACGCTCCATAACTTTTTTTTTATTTATTGAGAACCAAAACGAATTGAAAATTTGGAATTCAAACTAATGGGACTGCTGCATGATGGTCTTAAAACATTGATAGTTGTTGGTATTGGTATCTAAATTCACCCTAAAATGGAAGAAGTTGGAAAAGTGCGATTTGTGCATGTGAAAATATATTTTAATAAATCCAACACTATTTACAATTTTGAATTGTTTCTTTTTCCATGCACTTGCTTGCTATATGGCTCATAAGCATGCCAAAGGTCATTCCATTTAATAATACATAGCATCAAACCCGATAGCATGGCCTTTGGCCTATTTGTGTTTTGGAGCATTTGAGGCCACAATGCAATTGTTTGGGATATCCAATTCTGCTGACATGTATCGCTGGAGGGGGGAAAACAACAACTGAAATTTTGCTACTCTCATGAATTTTGAATTTTCACACCTCTTGCCCATCAAATCTTGGAAGATCAAGTACCTGCAACCTGCCCTTGCCCTACAACCCATATGCACCTCAGCATGACCTTGCGCAAACTTTGTTTGCCATTGTCTTCTTTCAGGTAAGTTGTCTTCTATTCTTTGCTTGCCTCACCACAGCTAGGTTCTTTGGGTCTATTCTGGACTAATCATGGCCATGGCATCAATGGCAACATTCAGCTCATGATGGCTTGCAATAGAAACAGACAGAGGCTACAAGATAGGAAAGCTAAAAAGCCAGGTCAAGGTACAAGGAACAGAGTGCAGGTTGAGAAAAGCACTGGCACGGTATCGAATCAGCAATGGAAGATACTTTTGCAACATCTACAAAGGGAGAAACAATGAGAAGAACTTAGGGTGCAGGCTCCCACCAAGCTCGATTACCAGTCTCGAGTCTTCACAAGCTTTAGCCTACACCCTAAGTTCATAGAATAACAACCCTACCAACCAGAGATGCATGCCCAAGAGGCAACGCTCTCTAACATGAGAAATGGCCTACAAAAAGTGAAAGGGGTGCACAACTTAGATCAATTAGCTGCTGCAAAGAGGGCAACATTAGCTATGTTGGTGTCCCCTTAAACAAAGGAGAAACAACTTCGGTGCACAATGTCAAGATGTTGTGAATTAGAAGAACCAACGTGGCTCTAGCGGTTGAATGTAGAGCAGAAGCAATGCATGATCATCTTGATATGAGAAGTCTATGGGCTTCAACAAAACACAAGGAAATCAGATAGAGCCTAAGTGCAAAAGTCATTGCTAAAGTGACGACATTTTGGCATTAAAAAACGAGAGTTTCTCCAAATAGAAAGGACATCTGTAAGAATTGGATGGGATGCAAGGTGTTTAAGGAGTGTTTCTGATTGAGCTTTGGGATAGTTTACTTGTTTCATTTCTTAAACCAATCTTAGACTAAATGTGATTGTCCTAAACTAGCCCGGGGGTTGGAACATCATGCAATTGTCATGCAATTGTAGGCTGGTTCAGCTCAATTGCCAATTATGTGATTGTCCTAAACTAGTGTATTTGAATAGACATTAGTTGTTGTCCAATCTGGTGGCGTGGTTAAGCAGAAACAATAGCAATATATTTCACAATATATTGTTATTTTACTAAACTAGCCCAGTGGTTGGAACATCATGCAACCATGACTACATCAGCTCAATCACCAGTTATGTGATTATCGTGAACCAACGTGGTTGAACAGACATTAGTTATTGACCAACCCAATGGTTGAAATTATTGTGTTTCTTAGTACTTAAATTTTTTAAATTTAATTTGATGCTATTCGGGTCATATACCACTATTTCTAGACGGGAATAGCTTGGACATAATGTATTGTCCTTAACCATCCTGGTGCTAGTTCGCGACAAACAACGAGCATTTATTATTGACATAAATTGTGATTGAAATTGTGAAATTCAAAAATGAAAAGAAATATATTGTTATTTTTTAATGGTGAAATTCAGAAATGAAAAGAAATATACTTGTTATTGTCTAATATGTGAAGTTGAGACTTTCAAGCTAAACCAGTCTTGTGGTTGAAATTGTGACAGTGTCCTAAACCTTCCCGGTGGTTGACATTGGGACAGCATCCTTAACCATCTCGGTGTTTGAAATGGTACCTAAACCAGCCTGGTGGTTGACTATCCTAAACATGTCCTAAACCAGGCTGGTGGTTGAGCATCCTAAACGTGTCCTAAGCTAGCCCAGTGATTGAAATTGGGACTGTCCTAAACTAGCGCGGTAGTTGAAAATTATTTTGCTTCATAATATACTTTAATTAGACTGTGTTTTGTCTTCTTTTAGTAGTAGCAAAAAGGGGTCTCACTGTTTTATTGTTCCCGCATGTTGGGTCAACAAATAGAGTTGTATCTCAACTTTATGGATCAAAATCTGGACATCTCAATTGGGTTGAGGAGCTTTCAGCATTGTAAGCCCTAGTACGTCAGGAAGCTCAAAGACAGGAATGTTTATTATTGCAAAACACACATAGACATTCACTTGGCCCATCAAGCTATGAATGACTTGAGATCTAGTCATGTTGGAGAATCGCTCCATGGGGATTGATGGCCATGCCTCCCCAATGAATGCACAATTTGTAAGACACCTAGATCCTCATCGTGTGTTGCAAGGGAGGGTAGGTTTTGTAGCCTAAGGACTCTATGGGAGCCGGTGGTTTGTCCAAAGGGAGACCATGAGTGGCATCAAATTGAATGCATTCATGACACATGCAAGCATTGTAGTTTGAAGTTGAAGAAGACATTCATCCAAATGAAATGAGGGAAAACAGCCATGTTGTTCTAAAATGGACAAGATTTAAAAATTTCAATGTTGAAGGATCCGATAAAAAGAGATTACTACTGTCATGTAAGAGCACCTAGCCAAGGGAGCTTATAGGTCATGTAATTCAATCCATCCCAAAATATGTGCTTCACAATTTCACAGCCAGCTCTAGCAGGATAAGCAATTCAAGAGGTGCCTTGCCAATTTTCTCGATCACACTATTGTATCTATCATAGATATTGCTGAAAATTATTTATTTCAAGAATAAGATAAGATACAAAGTACTCAGTGGTACAACAAGCAAATAACAATTCTTGTGCATATCATGTACAATCATTTGCTTGATTCTTCCATGCCTAATGCTAATATGCTTGCTGACTCATAGAATTACAAGTCAGTGCAATGCACGTACCATTTCTACATTTCAGATGATAGGGAACATGACACCTTATTTGTGCAGCATGCTTTTCTACTGCATTGGGAATGGATTAAAAATGAAAATCCTCATGCAAAAAATATAAAACAACATTGGGTGTGGTCATATGGTGCTACCTCTCAATTTAAATTAGCGCGTGGATTCTACTTCATCTCAAGGTTCAAATCCCTGATTGGTCTAGACATGATGTGGAATTTCTTCAGGTCTAGCCATGGCAAGGGTGAACATGATGGATGCGGTGTAATTATTAAGCAATCCATGTTTAAACACCAATCAACATGCCCCCTCGAGAAAAAGGCAATGATCCCATGATGCTGTAACATGGCTTACAACCAACCTCTCCACAGGTGCACATTCAACATACAGTAAACAAAGCCTTAAGAATACTATAGTATGCAGAGTGTTCCATGAAGTGAAAGTGGATGAAGTGCAAAGGAGAATCTGCCACGATTGCAAGAAATTAAAGGAGTTCATGGTCTGCATAGAATATGGGGCTTTTCAAACAACCAATTGATTAAAAGGAGAAAACTTTCTTGTTTCTACAGTGCATGCATCATAGGGGATCATGACGATTGTGAGAACATTGCAACTATGAAGACATGGGAGCGAGTTCAAGTTTTCCCTCTACATTCAAGTGGAGTGACAAACAATGGAGAGACAAATGACTTGCCAGAGTTTGGGGAGAGTTTTGATGACCTCACTGACTATCTTGAAGAGGAGGATAACTTTGTAGTTGTCGCAACATCTGGGGAGAATGAGGAAGATGACCTAAGTGCAAAACCTAAGCACAAGTTTGAGGAAACATTTAAGGATAGTTGGGGAATAACCTATGAGAAGTGGTATGTAGTAGTCGGAGCTTTTTGGTGCAAAAAAACATCCAAGAGAAGCCACAATTACGAGCTGCTACATAAGAGTCCACAAACATATGTGTACTCTCATCTAGTAAGAGCTATTAAGTTCAAGATGCAACCTGTGCCACAATGAAAGAAGGGCAAGAGTGTCTTCAAATTAGATTTAGACATGCATGTGCACATCTTGGGGTGTCTTAGAGCGGTGGATGAGGACGATTGAGATAGTACTAAGAAAATGTATGTAGTCTCATTGCAAGGAAACAATATGTTCACTTGTCCTAGAAAATGGAATTTGTATTTGAGACTATGCTTCTTTTTAGTATATCCCAAACAACCACTTCGCTAGTTTTATTAAATTGTTTTTGTAAATCCCAAATGGTAAATCCCATGCTTGTTTTTAGTATATCCCAACCACCACCATGCTGGTTTCCCATAATGAATCCACATGTCCACAAATCCATTCATCTTGTAATAATAGAAGCAAACCACCACGACGTTGGTGGCTGTTAAGATCCTGGTGCAACCAACGACCACGTTGGTGATAACTTATCATGCACTACTACCGTGCTCTCCCTACACTACTGTCGTGCTATCCTAAAATTTGTTGCACATTGCTATGGGTCAACATTTTCTTGGGTGTAGCCAATCACAAAACTATTTTTGGGGCCATTTTGGGGCCGCAACATGATGCGCTCCTGGTTTGAATTTTGTGCAAACCCATGCTCTCGCTGAAAATTTTTTCGACGTCATGAAGGTGCACCACCTCTTTTTCATAGCCTGTGGTTAGATCTGCCTGAAGCTGAAAATAGGCCATGAAATTCTTGTTTTCAATAATATTTGTGGGGTTGCCTTTCCTAAGGAGATCCTCAAATAAATATCCCATCCTACACAAGGTGACCTCCCAACCTGCCGATAGCAAATTATCCACCATGGTAAGCAAGAGACTCCCACTTTTTGTAGGACTTCCATAGTTGTTTTTTTGATAATGTATGGACCTGGGAATATCTTGCCCTTCTAGCATCAATCTCAAATTATTTGAATTCCCTCTTATGTTCTTTTGTAAGGAGTGATTAGGGTTGGGACTCTACATACACAAGAAGAATGATTCAAGAGATTGAATCGCTATGCCACATTCTCTCTTGCCTCTCTTTGCTGCATAAACACCACTATAGATCTTCAAATCTAATGAATATGCTCACTCTAGAGTAACCTGCATGGCTTCTTTGTCCTTTTTATCAACAAAAATGACAATGTTGCAAATTGCCACTTTGCTAATGGTGGTATATACTATTCTATCAATGAAGTTATGGATATCATCACTAGAAAATTCATTGATGAAGAATAGTTGTGCTTTGTCCCATGCCGACTCATTCTTGATGAAGTCATCTTCTGAAACTCCCCTGAAGTTCACAAGCTTCTAGACTCTGTCGTAACCTCTACATTGAATTGAAAGCTTTGGTGCATATCTATTGGCATCCTTATCTCGCTGATTAATCTTTCCACACATGCAACCACCTATTGTGGGATTTCTTTTCTCATGTAAGAGGTTACTATTTTTGACCCATCTTCATCCTTTTTAATCCACCTGTTTGCCCATAGCTTTACCTTGGGTGTTGACAAAGAAGCTCTATGCTTGACCACATTATAGTCAATGTTACAATGACTAAGTGGGATTTGTTTCTCTGACAGAAAATACTTAATGGCACTATGCACTGCATCACGCCTCACCTATACACCTCACCTATACATTGATGCATTCTTCCATGCAGTGGTCTCTGTCTTTCTTTCCAAAAAACCATTCTTTCTTTAAAAGTTTTTGTGCTTCCATGGATGGATACTTGTCAAGTAAGTACTATATAGGCCTCCATATCCTTGCCATCAACTCCTTATTATCCATTACCTTTGACTTTTCGGAGACAAACAAAGGAGCTTCATAGGTCAACTCTCCATGCTCACAAGCAATGCATGCTTCAAGCATCTCATTGAAAACTTCAACAGGACGAAATATGATAGAAGTGTAGTCGGCATATCTATCTCTCACCACCTTGAGGCTTGTCATATTTTCTTCTCGCTCTTGAGTTCCCCTAGGCACAACTGCACTCAAAGAAGTATAGAAGTTTGTGAGTGTGTCGGCGTCTGCTTTTGTGACCTTTCGCTTCAAATCAGGATTTGGAGAACCAAATGTTGTCCATACAACCCTTGCCTTTTGTAAGACCTCTGATGTTGAGGATATCTTACGCTTTCCATGGACATAATGATTAAGTCTTTCGGACTCAATCAAATACTTAATCTCATGCTTAAATATACAGATTATTGCAGAATAACAATGGAATGAAGTTATCTTTGCAAATTGATCTGAAGTGAGTCTTTTGACCTCCTTTGCTTCTTTGGCGATCTGATTACAAGCATAAGCCCAATGTTGACCATCAATGGGCTGGAATCTGCAATGGAGGAATTCCTTCTTTGCTTCCTTTAACATATTCTCACCTTATGCCTCTTGGCCTTGTTCATGTGGATGTGAAGATTGTGGGAGAGAGGGAAGGAGTCTCACTTGAGGCTTTCTCACAATCACAATGGGGGAATACACACAAAGGTGGAGGCTGAAAATAGTTTTCCTCTTCTTAGTTGTGTAAGCCAAAAGAACTCTAATACAAAGAAATAGAAGAACCCTATATGTGGGTCTCAAACCAAACTCAACTAACTAAGGTGGCATACTAACTGAGCCACAAACTAGTGTAGATAAGGATAGCTGTCATCCACCTATTATTCGTGGGAGGTGTACCAACCGCATCTCCAGCTATAACAAGTCGGTGACATAAATGCACAACAGTCACCCTGGCATATCGCGAGTGGAGCTCGATATCTCAACACTCCCCCTCGAGCTCAATCCCAATTCCTGCACACCAAGCAGGTCTCTGAACTTGCGCAGTTTCTCTGCGCCCAATGCTTTCGTGAATATGTCAGCTACCTGATCCTCTGTGCTGACATAAACTAGATCAATAAGACCTAGTAAAACCTTCTCCCGCACATAGTGATAATGCACCTCAATGTGCTTTGTTCTGGCATGAAAGACTGGGTTCTTTGCCAAGTGTATACTGCTCATGTTGTCACAATAAATGACAACTGGCCCATCTGTAGACTGATGCATATCATAGAGTAGCTTATGCAACCAAGCTACCTCACATGCAGCCATTGCTGCACCCCTGTACTCAGCCTCTGTGCTCGACAAGGCAACTGTAGGCTGTTTCTTGCTACTCCAAGTGACTGCAGCACTCCCAAAAGAGAACATATATCCACCACTGGTAGATCGTCTATCAGAAACACTACTAGCCCAATCAGCATCAGTGTATCCATGCAACTGTATCTGAACCCCAGCCTCATAAAATAGTCCATACTGCAATGTGGACTTCACATACCTGAGTATGCGTCTAGCCGCATCCAAATGCGGTTTCCTTGGAGCCTGCATAAACTGACTTACCAACCCAACAGCATAGCTCAAATATGGCCTGGTAATAGTCATGTAAATCAAACTTCCTACTATGCGTCTATACATAGTAGGGTCTTCTAGAAGCTCACCTGCATCTGCGCTCAGCTTCACATTCTGCTCCAAAGGAACTGAAATAGGCTTACAGCCTGTCATCCCATATTTGGACAACATGTCCAATCCATATTGCCTCTGCAAGAGCATCCCACTTGGTGATCTAATCACCTCAATGCCCAAGAAATAACGCAGCTCTCCCACATCCTTCATCTCAAACTTCTGCTTCAATAGCATTTTCACATGAAGGATATCTTCATCACTATCACCTGTGATGATCAAATCATCAACATAAATGACAAGCAGCATAATCCCTTTCTCTGTTTTTCTCACATAGAGTGAGAAATCCGCCTTGGAAATCTGAAAGCCAATAGTGACAAGATACTGTCCTATCTTGTCAGACCATGCTCTAGGTGCTTGCTTCAAGCCATACAAGGCTTTCTTCAACCTGCAAACAAACTCAGGATGAATAGCATGAACATAACCTGCTGGCTGCTCCATAAAGACCTCTTCTTGCAAATCACCATGCAAGAAGGCATTCTTTACATCCATCTGATGTAAAGACCATCCCTTTGATGCAGCCATAGCAATGACTGCTCTTACGGTTGCCATCCTTGCAACCGGGCTGAAAGTTTCTTCATAATCAATGCCATATGTCTGTGCATACCCCTTGACAACTAATCTTGCCTTGTATCTATTCACAGAACCATCTGCATTGTGCTTGATCTTATAAACCCACTTACAGCCAATTGCATTCTTGCCTTTAGGCAAAGGCACCAATTCCCATGTAGCATTAGCATCCAAGGCATCCATTTCTTCATCCATGGCTTTCTCCCATTTTTCATTTCCCATGGCTTGCTCAAAAGAAGTGGGTTCTGGTTCCTGTATCACTTTGACCATATAGGCATAGTGAATGGCTGTAAATCCATCATATTTCAGCCTATCCACAGGATACCTAACCCTGGTAGACCTGCGCAAAATAGGCTCACTTCCAAGTGCTCTCAAAACATCCCTGGTCTTCCTTACTCCAGGTGTAACAACATAAGGAATACCCAACTCATCATCAATGCTCTGTTCTGAGCCACTGGATTCACCATCCACATAAGAGTGACCTGCATTCACATCAAACATGGGCTGATCTACCTTCTCTTTTCCTTTTCGTGATACCTGCGTACCATTATCTGCATTGCTTTGAGGGGATTCTCCTGATCTCAATCTTCCTGTCCATGGCGAAGTATGTGAACCAGTGGTAGAGGACACTCCAGGTCCACTGATATTTTGTGATTGCTGCTGTGCATTCTGTGCAGCATTACCATTTTGTGCATCTACATCAATCATCACATTTACTGGTTTATACCAGCTGCTCATCTCATCAAAAACAACATCTCTGCTCACTGTGAACTTATGTGTAGAAGGGTTATAGCATCTATACCCTTTCTGCTGCAGAGAATAACCAATAAAGACGCACTTCTCAGCTTTTGGATCCAACTTGGACCTCAACTCATCTGGCACATGGACATAAGCAATGCAACCAAAAATCTTCAAATGAGAAATATCTGGTTTCCTACCAGTATACATCTCCTCTGGCGTCATGCCATGTATTGTTGCAGTGGGAGTCCTGTTCATTATATAGACTGCTGTAGCAACTGCTTCAGCCCAATAATAATCTGGTAGATCTTTTTCATTTAGCATAGCCCGAGACACCTCTCCAATATGCCTGTTTTTTCTTTCTGCAATTCCATTTTGTTGTGGGGTATGACTGCATGAATATTGCTGCTTTATACCATTTCGTCCAATACAGCGGTTACATTAGGACAACTTATGGGCGTAGCAACCAATGTTTCCTCTAGATGCTCCACCACATTATCAATAAATGCCTTAATGATAGATGACATAAATGCATATAGATGCAAGTCTGTATATGTCGACAATGAGGTTTCACCGCCTCTCAAATTAAAAATTTGAGCAAGGAGCAAAAGGCAATTATATCCGACTCTTCACCCACAACTGTGGTCATCATTCTGCTTCGCTGCAGGGCATGTTACATACTCTATTTGATCTTCCAAGTCACCCTCCATTTGCATAAGTGCATCTATAGCAGCTACCAACTTTCGAGCAGATCTACACATCAAAATAGAAAACATAAATGAATGTGCGCATTGCATAGGATGCATCTCATTGACATAATTATGACACAAGTAGGTTATACTTACTTTGACACACTGCCATGGATAGATGCTATTGAATTGACAAAGAAGCATTGCTTGGCTAAGATGTCCACAATTACCAAGCTCCAATGCAAGCTGCATTATCAATTAAGAATAATTATTATTTGATATAATCCTCCACAATGTAAGAGATAAGCTAGGTAGGGATTGATACTCACTCCTCGTGATATGCGGTAAAGATAACTCGCGCTGCAGTCAAATCAATAGGTTGCAACCACTTAAAAACATCATCTATGGTCTTCTGCTTATTGCTAAGTACACTAGAAACAAGAGGATCGACCATATATGCACATCTTTGTATATATAGGGGAAGCTGTTGTAAAACCATACTTAATACTGCAATAAAAAGAAAAGAATATTAGTTGATTTGATCCAATGGAAATACAAAAGCATAAAGTCAGTAAAAAGTTTGTGTCAAACCTGAGGATGGCTATTATGACCTTGTCATTGACCTCTTTCTTGAAGTTTATGAGGATTGAAATGTCCTCTTCATCGAATATAAAAGTAAGAGGTTGTTCTCGAACTTGAAACCTAACTTGAAATGACTTCTCCATTTGCTGCAATGTATGATTATTTTCTAGAGTCATCCGATGGATAGCCAGAGCAGCTTTGCTTTCTTGAGATGAGCTTTCTATATTCTCTGCTCCAGCTATGTCCTCCTCATCCTCCTCCTCTCCCTTCTCCTATAAAAGGATAAAATAATTATGAGATTCAAAATTTTAAATTAATTATAAATTTAAAAAGACCTTTAAATGAATAAAGAAAATTAAACATAAGTTTTCAAACCTCTACATATCTTCGTGGTCTTTTTATGTAACCTTCAGAGGCAAGGTCAGTGTCATATCCATCTTCTTCTACTTCCTTGCTATCGCTGGTGTCCTCACTATTATATCCAGAGCTTTGATCATTTTCATCATCTTTCTTGCTCTCATCATACATGATCATCTCTATGTCATCCTCTTCATGTGAGATCGGACCTTTCTTATCAAACTTTATTGTGAGAGAAGCCATTGTATCAAGGTATTCCAAGCAAGTAGGGCTCTCAATAATATTTACATTGTGTCCTTTTCTGATAAGAGCTTCAAACAGATGTCCCATTCGACACAATGTGACTTCCCATCCGGACGGTAGCAAAAATTCCATCATACTAATTAAAAGATCAGTACTTTTTGTTGGCCTTTCATAGTGATTTGCGTTGCGATGGAGGGGACTTGGAGCTTCATGCTCTTCCAGCAGTAGTTGCAATCTCTTTGCATTCCCTCTTATATTGTTTTGTAAGGAGTGATCATTGTAAGGGCTCTTCATGCACAAGAAAAAGGTTTCTAGACTTTGTATCTTGAGACCGCATTCTCTCTTGTCCCTTTTTCTTGAGTATATCCCATTGTAAATCTTAAGCTCATTGCCATATTGTTTTTCTAGGGTAGCAGACATTTGTTTCTTGTCATCTTTATCAGCAAATATGACTATATTACATTGTCACACTCTACCAATGGTGGTATGTAATATTCTGTCAAGGAGTTGACGAATGTCATCCGGTGATATTTCATAGACAAAGAAAAGCTGAGGTCTCTCCCAAGCAGTGTCGTCGGACAAAAAGTCATTCAATGAAACTCCCTTGCACTCAACACTCTTTCTAGACTCTGAAATGATTTTAGTCCAAAAGTAGACATATGAGTCCAAAATTAATGAAATAAGTGTTTCTCTCCACTTTCACCATAACCCAAAAAGATGCATTTCCTAGAATTAGGATGTAGCCTCTTTCAAAGCTCTTTTGGCACATGTGCATATGCCTCACACCCAAATATACACAAATGAGAGTAAGAGGGCTTCTTGCCACTCCATGCCTCTTCAAGAATACCACCATTCAAACTCTTACTAGGTGATCTATTGATCACGTGCACTATAGTCTTCATTGCCTTTGCCCAAAAACCACCAGAAAGACTTGGATTGGAAAGCATGCATTGCAGCCTTTCTTGAATGGTATGGTTCATCTATCCTGCAACTGGATTTTGATCTGGAGTATGAGGGGATGTGAGCTCCCTCTTAATCCCACATGTATCATAGAAATGCTAAAAGTTGTGAGAGAGATACTCTCCACCATTGTTAGTCCGTAGGCATTTAAGCATTCTACCTGACTGATTCTCAACCAAGGAAGCCATTTCTAAAATACCTGGAACACATCACTCTTCCAAGCTATAGCATAAGCCCACACTTTCCTAGTTGCATCATCAATGAATGTCACATAGTATTCAGCCCCGCCTAATGACCGTGTAGGCATGGGACCACGTACGTCTAAATGCACCAAATGAAGCTTTTCAAACTCATTCTTTCCCCTTCTTTTATGGGCTGATTTAGTCTAATTCCCATAGAGACAGTGCTCACAAAATTTAAAATTAGAGAAACTTAAATGCAGTACATAACCCAAATGGCATAAGAGTTTCATCCCATTTTGGCTCATATGGCCCAACCGGCAATGCCATAAAGAAGTGCTTGGCTGCTTGGTTATTGCAACAACACGATCAAACACCCCTGATACATGTAAGGGATACAAAGCCCCACGCTTGGCACCCGTGGCCAAAAGCATAGAGCCCTTCTAAATTTTCCAACTCCCAGAACCAATGATGGTCTAAAAACTAGCATCATCTAGCTAACCTATTGAAATGAGACTCTTGGTTAGCTTAGGGACATGTCTCACATTTTTCAAAATAAAAGCAGACCCATTTGCAAAAGAAAACTTTATGTCACCTACTCCCACTATGTCTCATACACAGTCATTTACAAGATGCACACAACTTGTCTTTCCACTGTCATAAGTGGAGAACCATTCCCTATGGGGAGTAACGTGGAATGAAGCACCAAAATCCAAAATCCAATCTTGGGAATATGCATCATTTAAAGTGGTAAGCAACTCTACAGATAAACTAGACATGAAGAGAATGTCATTGTCACTATCATGTGTGACTGCATTGATCTCCTCGATCTTCACTTTTCCTTTGTCCTCTTTTGGACTCTCTTCCTTTTGATTTGCACCCCAATTTTCATTCATTTTCTTATCCTTTTGCTCTCTTTTAAGCTGGTAGCAATTCTTTTTCATGATATTAAATTCATTCAAGTGCAAAGCTATGGATACTCCCTCCTTCATGTGCAGCTCAAACAATCTCTTCATGAGATAGACTTTGTTTGAGGTAGTCTCTTTCTCATATGTAGCGCACAGTTTTTTCCATAAAGCTTCCGTAGTCTTTTCAGTGACTACTATGAAATAAAATGTCTCCCCAAGATGAAGTCTCATGGTAGACTCTGCCAATGCATCCAACTCATTCCATTCATCTGTGGACATAGTTGTAGTCCCTTGCAAGGGTTTTATCTGCTTCTTTTGAATAAGCACATCCCTTATCTGTTCTTTCCACAAAGAAAAGTTTGTCCCATCAAGCTTTTTAATGCTGAAAAACTCCTTTTCAGACATGGAAGAGGATGCCATGATGAAAATAAAGCAAAATCCCAAATGCTAGTGCCTGCAAGAGAGAATCACATCAAATACTAGGTGCACCCAAATGTGTATGCCACAATAGAGTAAAATATCACCAAAAATCAAAGCTCAAAGCATCAAAATCTGGCCCAAAAGAAAATGCCAACTACAATGGCAATCCAAAATGCCAATAAGTGCCAAATGGCTTAAGCATAAACACCATCCATGGGCATATGCATCAACAATATCTCATCCAAGAGAGCATAACACTATCAGTGCATTAGCTGCAATGTGTCAAAGCTGTCCCTCAGCATAAAATAGCATCCATGTGCAAAGCATCCATAAAAAATAGCATCCCATAGGGCAATCTGGGTCTATCAGCGCATCTAATAAGGATCACAATGCATCCAAATGGCCTATAAATCATCCACTGCAACCCAATGCACACCATGAATGAGTGCACATGGCTCAAACTACAACCAGAGTGATCTGCATAAGGTATGCTCAAGAAATCATGGTCCCACAGTAATGACCGCTACTGAAAATAGAACCTGAGATGCCTCAAAACCATGGATGATTTTTTCTTATTAGTTTCATTAAGAAGTGAACATTTTATATTGGTGTCAAAAGTTTGTATGCCCTAATAAAAATAAAGGTTTGAAACATTCGCCAGGTTTTGAAACTTTTATGTGAAAAATTTTAAAGTTTCGCCAAGATTTACAACTTTTTCTTCAAAATTCAAAAGAAAATATATAAAATTCTAATTTCTATCAACATTGTGAAACCAAAAAATTAGATCAATAAACTTTCGCCAAGAATTTATAAGAATAGCTTCAATAAAAACATCCCTGCTCAAAACATGGGCGCCATTGCATAATTGGACTTAGCAAGACAATCTGCAAATCTCTCTTCTGTTGGAACTCCAAAATCCCAACCGATGAGTGAGAAATGGGAGTCAACACTTATCCACTACCATGTCGCATAAATCTAAGATTTCAAAACCTTAGAATGAAAAATGCATAACAGAGAGACGAAATCAAATACACAAAGATCTATAACTCTGAAAATGCTCCACTGAATCGTGCAAGAACTAACAGGTAGGGGTTTTTAGGCGTCGAAATGCAGTGGGATAGATGGTTTTAAAAACCGTGGTCCCAATCATTGGGTCCAACACACGGATTAAAAAAATGTTTTTGGAAATTGAACTATTTGTAAACTCCACTGGAGTGCGAATGATGAGCAACATAGAAGTTTTAGGACATCCTGCATCCATTAGAACTGACTGAGGTGGCCAAGCATGTGACATGGCTTTATGATATGGCAACACGAGGTGGCAATGATGAGTTGGCAAAGATGAGGTGGAAGACTGAGCTAGCGGCTGATTGATGACTAGGCTCCAACCATGCCTATGATGTGGCACACATGGCTGAGGTGGTAGAAACGTAGAATGGTGAGGTGGCAAATCTTTGTGATGTGGCAAGGTGATGTGGCAACTCATGTGATGATGTGGAAGAGGGTGAGATGATGACATGGACATTGATGATGTGTGAGGTGACAAGAGGTGGGGAGGTGGCATGGGTGACCATAGTCAAACTTGCTTACATGGCGGGATGATGATGCAATTTAGATGAGCTATCTAACAAGTCAACCTTCGACATGTGCACCATGCCACCCCCCAAATGGTGGCCACTAGGATTGGTGATCTCCCAAGCGTACCTTTCCAAGCCTAATTAGGCTTGGTATTTGGCTTGGCTGGCTCCTTTCCCCTAAAAGGGGGGATTTCAACATGGGGAGGCCAAAATTGACCCTTCCCTATGTCAATTCTAACCAAAAAATTTTCCTTGGATTCATCACATGGAGGAGGTTAACCTATGTGAATTTTGACGTAATTGGTTATGTGGACAAATTATTATATTTATTTCATTTTTCCTTTACCACTTCTCTTACAAGTGAAAGTAAAAATTGATCTTAGATCTCTCAAAATCCAATTGTTAAATTTGTGATCTTTTAATTCTAGCATATATTAACCTTGTGTGTTCACTAACCCTCTATTAAATTGGATTTGTTCAATTAATCATAATATTAAAAAAATGTTGTGGTACAAAAAAATGTGCCTTTTTTCGTCCTTCGTAAAATTTCAAAAATTAATATTATTTATATAACCCTTTAAAAAAATCAAGTTCATTTCCACCATAATTGAACACACTTCCTTTCAAGTTTCACTTTCATTTGATGTATAACAAGGGAGAAATTGTGAATTTAGTGTCATAGTGTTTGTTTGTGAAAAAGCATGACATGTGCTATGACCCTAAAGTCAGCCACAAACAAAGTTTTTATGAGTAACTCCAATTTGCAATCGAATCACACCATTATGTGCACAAAAGCATGTGTGGTGTTTTGTCTTAAGACTTTGAGAACTAAATACTTAGGGAACTAGATCATATTTCTCGATTTGTGTGCAAAAAAGGATGTTCCACCCCCTCCCAAGCCATGGAAAGTGGTAAAAAAGTGGACACCCTTAGCTTGCTACCACATTGCTAGCTACTCTTTTTTGTACTTAAAACCATTGGCTTGGCTTCGTGCCTCTCTTGTATATACACTCCTCTTATTTTTTGTACTTGAAGCCACAGGACGTGGCTTGGCTTTGTGCTATATGTACATACAAGCACTTACTTTTTGGGCTATGAATTAATATACACTCCTTTTATTTTTTTGGCTTTCAATTTTAACCTTGTGCAATGTTCTATCAATGAATGCCTTGTGAACTAAATATTTTGGAGTTGTAATGTTTTATTCGGAATTGTAATTGTCGGCTATAGATGTGCTTGGAATCATGCTAATCAAAATGCCAACCGTGCGAATTAAAATGCAGTTGGCGGTAAGAAGGAATTGCACACTGTGAAAATGGGATTCTTGTAACCACACAACATTCTATTCAACCACATAAAATTTTTCTTCAAAAAAAAAAAAATTATAGAGCGTCTATAAGCACGTCTTTTTGTTTTTTTAAAATTTCTACAGAGCATCTAACAGTGCATCTATAGGTGTGTCTATATGCACGTCTGTCTGTTATATAGACATGCCTATAGATGTGGGTCTATAGACATGCAAATAGACATGCCCATAAGTTTTTTTTAAAGTTAAGGAAATGCATCTGTGTGCGCATCTATGGATGCTTTGTGTTGTTGTGCGTGCGTATTTGAGGTTTTCCTTTCAGATTCCTCATCAAACATTACATCCTTGGAGATAATGACCTTTCTATTGATGGGATCATACAACTTGTATGCTTTGATTTCTTCACTATGGCGAACCATGATGCATTTACATGACTTTGCATCCAATTTTTTGCGATGATTGTCATGTATGTGGGCATATGCTATGCAACCAAATATAAAGAGATGCCCAATGTGTGGCTTATGTCCAATGAATGCTTCATAAGGTGTCATACCCTAAATCAGTTTAATCAGAAGCCAATTAAGCAAGTAGTTTGTAGTCGAAATCGCTTCTGTCCAATATTGATTCGGAAGATACTTCTCAATTAGCATTTCTATAGCACTATCTATTAACGTACCATCCTTCCTTTCAGCTCTTGCATTCTGTTGAGGAGTATCTGCACATGTGAATTGTCTTCGAATGCCATTACTTATCCAAAAATTCATGAATGTTGAAACTCACCTCCTCTATCTCATCTCATGAATTTGATCTTTTTGCCTGCTTGGTTTTCTACGATGGCTTTGAATTCTTGAAATCTGGAAAACACTTCAAATTTCTCTTTTCAAAAATAGACCCAACAATATCTATTGTAGTCATTGATGAAATTCAAGTAGTAAAGTGAACCATTGATGCTACGGGTCTAGGCATAACCCCATACATCTGTATGAATCAAATCAAGAATACCTCTTTCTCGAGAGGTGCTTCTACCAAAATTTGTTTGCTTTTGTTGATTGAAGCAGCATGCTTCATAAACTTTTCCAAGAAACTGTAGCTTAGGAATTCCAATTGCCATATTTTGATTTTTGAGTTCTGTCAAGCTTTTGAAATTGACATGTCCATATCTCTTGTGCCATGCTGCGGAAAGGGGCATCGGTTGAGCCAAGTTTATGGCATGCGAGTTTGGTACTGAAGCTAGCATTCTAAACAAGCGTCCTTTCTAGTTATCTCCCACAAATGTTGAGGCTTAGAAGAAGTGAGATCCTGATATGCTATTGTGGCAAATCAAACACTCCTTACCACATTCTAGCAAATGTATGAGTAGCACTAAGTTTAAGAACAAAGTTTAGTAGTGCGATAGTGAGTTAGGATTTGTGAATAGAATTTTGCAGGATTTTATTAGTTCATATTCTAGACGTCAATACTTAATGGCATCAAAATTTGAAGAAGGATATGATGCTAATAATTAGTTGGATGCATGTATACGAGGAATGCTGCAGTGAGCGAGAAGCAGGGCCTTTATCACCCATAGCCATGTCTATATGTGCCTTATATCTTTTTCTCTATTAAGGAGAGTTTTGGAGCCATTTAAACCAACCCTGCCATGTTTTACAGGAGATTTCTTGCATTTGTAAGGATTATAAGTTGATTGTAAACTCTTAGATCACCTTGCCATCGAACTGCCTATCCAAGCAAGTTGGACTTGCACGGTCAGACTGTAGTAGGTTGGACTTTAGTCAATAGATGGTTTCCTGCCAGGAGTAAGTCGGACTTCACGGTGGGACTACATGGTCACCGACATTGCATAGTGATTCCATTAGTTCTAGACAGCTAGCACAGAATCCAATCTTTCATGCAAAGACCAAACACATTAAGTTCAGGTACCATTTCATCAGGGAGGTACTTGAGGACAAGCGCATCGAGCTTTGTATTCGATGTGTAATGGCCTATTTTTGCAATGAACAACTACACAATAATTCAATTGATGGCAATCTGCCATTAACACATGAGTGCTCAGATCCCTACGAGGACTGTTGCAGTACCATTAACACATGCAAGATTGCATCTTGATTGAATAAGAGAAAATATAACGAGATAAGAATACTTTGACAAAGAAGAAAGGGCCTAGAGGCAAGGTTAACTGTGGATACCTTGTAAAAATCAAGAACTACTTTGCCCTTGATGCCAAGTGGACAGATGAGGAGTTTTTCTCAGAGTATTCATAAGTGTCACAGTTGTACCAAGAAGCTTTTCAGTTGAGGGAAACTGATTAGAAGCTGAGCAGATGTCACAAATTTATTCCCAAAAATAAAAGAGAAATCTTTTTATTATTGACTGTGCCCACAGTAAGTTGACTTTAGTCATCTAGAACAAGTTTTCTTTCCTTTGTTTTGCATATGCATTGTGAAGATGCCCACAAGTGACTAGGATTAGTCCAAGAACTAGAATGCAACATTCATTGGCTAAAGTTAATTGGCTAGATATTGTTTTATTTGTTGCCGGACCTTGGAGAGTGTAGAAGTCCTAGGTTTAATGGTAAAGTATGCCAAGGTGGATGACCAGCTCTAGTAAGGGACCACATGGAGTAAATCATGATTGCAAGTGCCCTTGAGAAAAACATATTTCAGCCTGAAAGCTCCATATTTTTAGGACAAAGCCAAGAAGCATGTCTTAAGTTATTGAGCTTCCAAGCTCATTGTATGGGATTTGAGTTGTATTAGATTCATGATCCCCTCTCTCCTTTAGATCAAATTAGGTCCCTTTAATCCAATGGTTGGTGCCTCTTGTTGATTCAAAGTTGTTGTGACAAATTCCAGCCTATTTTAAAGAGCAAATTATGCTAGGGTTGTTGCAATTCAGTTGGAGAGTTGAGGATCTATGAGTTAGAAAATGTTTCAATACTTAGTCCACCCAAGTTCATGCTTGCCATGAATGCTTCACCATATCATTGAGACAAGAATTGAAATGAATTGTTTTTCAAAAGTCCACTCAATACAACCAAGAAATATATTTAAATTACACTTAATACAAATATAGAACAACAATTTCACAAACCTACAAACCAAGTTACAAGAAAAGAGGACCATCAGTTTCTTATGATAACCATACAATTTCTTTGCAACTTATGCAATTTAAAAACACATAAAAGGCATGCAATTGATATCCATGATAAGTTTGCTAGCTCATAGGCCCCAAAAAAGTGGGGCCTTTTAACGTTTAGAAAAATAGGTTCTCAATCAATCAGTAGAGGGCCAACGTAACGTTGGAAATATACCAAAAGTCAGGTAAAGAGATAAAAAAAGTCATATTCAAAATCTCTCTCTTTTATTAGGTGTGACATACATGATCAAAGATTTGCACATGGTCGAATGCCATGAGCACAACATTTGACATTAAATAGTCCAACATTTCAAATACAATGTTTTAGATAATTATAAAATGTATAATAGATTACAGCTCACGATGAAACTAACAAAAAGTTGGACCAACAAAAAGTCATATTGTCGAAAATTCAGACCAATCAGACTAGCCGATCCGAACATGGGCACACTCAATGTATTGATTAAATTCAGCACCTGGAACTCCTTGGAATTCCTAATCTATAGTGACTATTCTACATCAGTCAAGTGACAAGTCATCGGCATTGGCTCCATCAACTTGATTTCTCATAGTAGTTGGAAGAGTAGGAACAATAGATCAACCAGAAAAAGGAGCAACAAAAGTAGCCAGAAGAACTAGAGGCACATGTTGAAGAGAAGGTAAGGAGGCTGGCATGTTGTTGAATAAAAGTTTCCAACTACTACTATTAGAGGGATCCATAGGTGGTCTGCAAACACCATTTATCGAGCTATTGAATGTATGCACATGCATGCAAAATTACCAAAAATTATGCTTTTGGGGCCTATATAAAGGAATTAGGTCTCATTTTCATTTCATTGTTTAGAGAGCTCTCCACTCCCACACTCCAACACAAACTCCCACTTGCCCCTGATCCCTCATCCCCCCCTCTCCCTCTCGCACCCTCTTTCCCTCTTTCTCCATCCCCCATGGCCACGACAAAGCAGATGGCCAAGAATCTTGGCTAGCTTGCCATCCCTTTTGATGATAGCTTTGCCAACAATCCACCACCCAGCCCATAAACCGGAGTAGAACCACCCCCCCAGGGGAACCATTTGGTCCTCAGAAGTTTCCAGTGCAAAATGCTTTTTCTTCTCTTATGCTTATGCTCTTTTTCCCCTCTTTCAATCTCTTTTTTCCTCTTCCTTCTCTTATTTTTCACTCTCTTTTTTCCTCTGTTTTTCTCCTCTTTTCATAAGCATATGTATTTGCCTATGCTTATGCTTATGCTTATGCATGAGCATATGCTCATATGCTCATGCATAAGCATAAGCTTATGCTTTCTCTCTTTTTCTCTTATGCTATATGCTCATGTATAAGCATAAACATATGCTTTCTTTCTTTTTCTTTTATGCTTATGCTCTTTTTTCCTTTTCTTTCTCTTATGCTTATGCTCTTTTCCTTTCTTCTTTTTCCCCTCTTTCGATCCCTTTTCCCCTCTTCCTTCTCTTCTTTTTCCCTCTTCTTTTTCCCCTCTTCCTTCTCTTATGCTTATGCTCTTTTCCCCTCTTCTTTTTCCCCTCTTTCAATGTCTTTTCCCCTCTCCTTTCTCTTCTTTTCCCCTCTTCTTTTTTCCCTCTTTCAATCTCTTTTTCCCCTCTTTCAAACATATGCTTTCTCTCTCTTTCTCTTATGCATATGTTTTTCCTTCTCTTATGCTTATTCTCTTTTCCCCTCTTCTTTTTTCCCTCTTTCAATCTCTTATGCATATGTTTTTTCTTCTCTTATGCTTATGCTTATGCATGAGCATATGTCTCCTTCTCCTTCTCCTTCTCCTTTCCTTCTCTTCTTTCTCCCTCTCTTTTTCTCTTCTTTTCATAAGCATATGCCTATGCCTATGCTTATGCTTATGCTTATGCATGAGCATATGCTCATATGCTTATGCATAAGCACAAGCATATGCTTTCTCACTTTTTCTCTTATGCTCATATGCTCATGCATAAGTATAAGCATATGCTTTCTTTCTTTCTCTTATGCTTATGCTCTTTTTCCCTCTTCCTCGTACATGCAGAGGACGTCAACAACAACGTCCTTGCTCAGCACCGTAGACACAACGTGCACACCTAGCACCACAGCCATACAGTCAACCCTGTAGCCGCAACATCCGAGAATGAGAGGTCCTACCCCTACAAGGAGTTATAGGTTCAAACCGGGCACCGTAGCACTATAGGAGATTTGCAAGTAACAGAATTCGATTGATCTCCTCATCCCAAAGGCAAGCTTTACAAAGGTGGTGTGCGAGGTGCTGCAGGACATCAACCAACGTGCTATGAATAGATGGTATCTGAGAGGGGGGTGAAAGGAGTGGGGGAGGCCCCTTGGTGGATTTCAGACATAGATGCCCTTCTTGGGTTGTAGCATGCAGTTGAGGCATACATGGTAGACCTCTTTGACGATGCTGGCTGCTACCCATAGGAGTAGGATAATAGTGACTGCAAAGAATATGCAGTTTATCATGCATCTTAGGAGACCCAAGCTCCATATCTTGAGGACACCGAGATTTCTGGACCACTTCCTATCCATACATGAGATCGAATGCATCAAGGAAAGCCACACTTGGCAAGAAGGTAGTTGGCCCAAAGTGGGTGTACAAGCTCAAAAGATAATTAGATGGGTCCATAGAAAAATACAAAGATTGTCCCACCCTTAAGGTAGGGGCATCATATTACTTTGGCTGTATTTTCTATAGCAATACTTGTATGTACTCATACTTTCGTTTTATGAATATCTGATAAATCTTGCAAAAGGATAGGTAAACAAAGATGCTAAGGATATAAATTTTACCCTTTCCCTATAAAGGTGAACAACGATGCATAGAGATGCATAGTAATGGCATCTACAATAGAGCGATCAAATATGAGGTGGAAAGCTTATTAAGATTAATTGTTGAAGTGTGTGCCCAAATAAGCTATGAATATGTAGGCCACCTTTCCCATATAATCGATTTGGAGAGCATCAATTCCCCTCTAGGCATTAGTTTCTAATGCTATAGGAAGGAATATCTACTTGCATGTATTATTAGTTCACTTTTGGCTTCCGAATGTGTGTGTCTAAATAAGGTATGAATAGGTAGGCCACCTTTCCCATAGGCCATGTGAATTCTAGTCGATTTGGGGAGCGTAAATTCCCCTCTAGGCATTGCTATAGGAAGGAATATTTACTTGCATGTATTATTAATGTGAAAATTTTGCGACGTCATGGGTTGCTCTTTGTCTAAACTGTTAGGGAGGTTACGAGTACAAAGTTCATCATCGTTGAAAAAGCTAGCTTTAAGACAAGCGTCTCATAAACAAAGACTTAACTAATTTTTCATTTCCCTAATGTTGCTTTGAGTCCTAACGCTAATGTTTCATGTTTTACGGATCAACAAAATTGAATGGAGCATTACTACTCTTAAGTAACGATCAACAAAGTTAAACGGAGCTCTCTGTTTCAAGGATCAGCAAAATTGAATGGAGCATTAGCACGCTGCTACAGTGATGTACAACACAAAATTACTAAGTCTTGCCGCATGGTATTTAAAGCAGAGTGACGTCCTCGGCAAATTTTATGCAGGGATGCCAAGAGATTGTTTGCAATACGCTATTGCTTCCTGAATGTCGATGTGCGGTTCTTGCATTCTGTGATTCACAGCAGGGTTAACCCTCAGCGTCGTTGGGGATGATCTCTTCATTGCCTTATCCGCTCCCATGAAGGGCATCACGTTGATCTGATCACAGCTCAACGGCATCAGGTCTCCACCACAAACTGTGACGCTTAATCTCCCGTGATTCGATTTCTTTCTTGAAGTTTGCTGCACTCCCTGATTGTCACCGCTTCTGGAGAGCTCGACCATGATCGCTGTGTTGGAGCTCCGCATGCTGATTGGCATCTGGTTCTCACTGCAGACCATGGGCTTCAATCTTCCGTGATTCGATTTCCTTCTTTGAGTTTTCTTTCCTCCAGCGATGTTGTAGCCGCTATATTCAAGTTCAAAGAGAATGGGCTGTCCCCGCGACTTCTGCCTTTGGTCTTCTCTTGCTACGCCCACTCGTCTCACAAATCTCTCTTTTTTGTAATGAGGCTGCCCGGATTTCTGTCTTTGATTCACCTGTTTCTCAGGTCTTTCTCTCTTGCAAGGCACGTCCTTGGGCCTCGACTGAGGCTGCGTTAATGAAACAAGATCGGGATAACCGCGACACATTCTCAGGCTGAAAACTCCTTTAGAGCTAGGGCTCCCGGTCTTAGAAACGCTAGCATGCTTAGGTACGATGGAAGCTGCTGGACGTCGATGAGCTGACCGCACATCCACCCTGCTGCTGTTCCGCCCGTCCCGGACGGTCTCCAAGAAAGTCGAGCAATCCTCAGATTCCAAACTAGGGTCATGGTGCTTCACTGTGGAACCCACGGAGCGAATAAATTCGAATTAGGAGACACGGTGCGCTGCAGCAAGGAAGGTACGAACGAGCGGCTCGTCGAAATCTGGTGGGATGAACAGATCATGAGAGCTAGCGCCTGGGTAGAAAGCGAGGGCATGAAAGCTGAGAGATGGAGCATGCCTATTTCACATGTCCATGTAAGATATTTTCATAATCAGTCTACAGATTTATCAGCTTAAATTAAAGAAAATACATTCAATGCAATTTGATAGTAAGCATACCTCACAATACCACATATCTTGAATATAGCATTTCTAACATCTTCTTGTAAGCACCCTTTTATTATAATTGGGAGGATGAACTATCAAAGCAACAATGAAGTCATGTCAACAATATAACATAATAATAATTATGCTAAGGCATCACGATTATCGGTAAACTAATTTTACTTAGAATACCTATAAGACCTTGTGCCAATTATGGGACTTGAGCCCACTAAGCTTATTGTTCTTTAAAAATGCTCCTTTCAAGCAACGCATGTACCCTGTTGGTGTTTGAAAAGAGGCAATGTTTGCCTTGACCACTGCCTCTTCCCTCGTAGAAAGGATCCACATTGCTTTTGGGAGGACAACTTTTCCCGAAGCATGCACTTGGGGCCACAAATGAGACATCCTATTCATAGCACAGAAGTCTTCTCACACTCCTTTCGAGTCCTTGGAACTAACCAAGTGTGCCCAAATAGTAGCCCCCACATTCTTGAAGATATGCATGGGATCCAAGAGATGATTTATTTGTAACTGACCCCAATAAGGAAGCTCGTGAAAGATCGATAGTCTCTTCATACCATGAGGAGGTTCCTCTCCATTCGCCCTCCAAGCTTGAATCCAATCACTTGCCTTCAAATATGATGGTGCTGGATTAAGCTGACCTCCATGTACGAGATGGTCGAGCGAAAGGTATCGAGCATGACCTTCATAAACATTTTTCCTCATATGTTTGGAGTAGTGTGCAAGCAATTTCAGAGCCGGTCTACAAACAGGACAAGCATGGTACCCACTTGTAACAAGTCCTGCACGTGTGCATGAATGTGTTAGTACAAGACATGCGTATGAAAGAGAGTCAAAAAAGGATAATCCCTCATTGTACATGTAAAGACACAACCACGTACATGCGCACTCTCCATATCCTGGGAAGTCATGCATGGTCCACATCAAGATACCCCTGTCCAAAATATCATTGGTATGTGTAGGAGCTCTGTAACTCCTCTATCAAAGGTGCCATGTACACGTCCATGTTTTTTGCCTTGTACTTTCCTAGCACAAGTAGTGCAAGCATGAGGTGTCCCTTTTTTATTGTTAGCCATGGTGGGATATTGTAATTCACCACGACTATGGGCCATGTCGACCAAGATGTATCTCTTAAGCAAGCAAGCCAATCTCTCCTCCCACCTATTTTTGAGGACCTCCCACCTATTTACGACAACCTCCCACTCTATTCCCCACTCCTCACCCTTCTCCTAGCTCTTATACTCCCTCTCTACCCTTTTCCCTCTTTCTTTTCCTGAAAGGAAGTTCTTCAAGAGGTGAGTTTGTTTCAACAATGTAGGTTGTTTGTTTGTTAGCTTTAGTTTTGTGAGTGCTTTTCCTTGTATTGCTAAACCTGTAAACTCGTTTTCATGCTTGTTTTCAAAGGATTGAAACAAAAAACGAGATTCCAAGAAAGAAAGAAGAGTCACCTCTTTTTTCTGTATTTATCTTCCTTCTCTTTCTCCTTGTCTCCTCAATCTCCTCCTTTCCTTGTCTCCTCAATCTCCTCCTTTCAAGAAGTTACTTTTGTAATCTCCTCCTTCCTCTAACATCTTATTTGAAAAAATGGGTTGTTTCTTGTCTTTTGTAGGGCCAGTCCACAACACCGAGCGGGACGTACTATTTCAGGTAAGTGCTTCCTCTTTTTTCCATTTATTATTTTTGTTATTTGCATTGGCCTGCAGCTAGCGCCTTAAGTGCTAGATGTAGTGATGGGTGCACGTAGGAACCCTCTCTTCCCCTCAAACTCTTTCCTTCTTCCCTCTTTCAATCTATTCCCTCCTCTTTTTCCCTCTTTCCTTTTCCTCTTCTTCTCTCTTTCTTTCCCTCTTTTTCCCTCTTATTCTCTATTTCCCCCTTCTCTTATGCTCATGCATAAGCATAAGCATGAGCATAAGAAAATGAGACATATGCTCATGCCTATGCTTATGCATGAGCATAAGCGAAGTAGACATATGCTCATGCATAAGCATGAGCATATGTCTATTTTTTCCCCCTTCTCTTATTCTCTCTTTCCCCCTTCTCGCTTTCCTTTCCCCTTTCCTTTCCCTCTTATTCTCTCTTTCCCCCTTCTCTTATGCTTATGCTTAAGCATAAGCATGAGCATAAGAAAATGAGACATATGCTCATGCTTATGCTTCTCTTTCCCCCTTCTCTTATGCTTATGCTTCTCTATCTTATGCATATGCTCATGCTTCTCTCTCTTTCCCCCTTCTCTTATGCTTATGCTTAAGCATAAGCATGAGCATAAGAAAATGAGACATATGCTCATGCTTATGCTTATGCATGAGCATAAGCAAAGTAGACATATGCTCATGCATAAGCATGAGCATATGTCTCTTTTTTCCCCCTTCTCTTATTCTCTCTTTCCCCCTTCTCGCTTTCCTTTCCCTCTTATTCTCTATTTCCCCCTTCTCTTATGCTCATGCATAAGCATAAGCGAATAAAGCCCTCAAACATGTAAAAAAACGAGCCCTACTTAATGCAAATTTTGGAGAATACAAGAATACACTAAAATCCAAGAAATGAAAATCAATTATAATGCAAAACACCACCCATCTGGAAAAGAAGAGAAATATATAATAAATTTTGACATCTATATAATATTTCTTGTATATTGCATCCAATAGATGCACTTTTTACAAAATATTTGCTTGCTTAGCTTTAGCTACTATTGCTGCTCTCCTCTGAGTTGACAAAATACTGGGTTCATTGAAAGATTCTACAAGATGCCCAGCATCATAAACACTTGCCGAAGCACCCATAGTCGCAACCGCCATGATTCTTCCTGCTAGTTTCTCTCCAAAAGTAGACAGTGCCAAATTCCACTTCACCAAAATACAATTGCACGTAGAAGGGGGTAAAGGCACAAGGGAGACTGTTTTGAAAGTGCCCTACACTTTATCCACATTGATCACCCCGACCCCCTTTGAGCCCACTAGGCTATGGCACTCGAACATTCCCATGTAGTGTCCTAGTACTGAATCCACATTGATCACCCCGACCCCCTTTGAGCCCCCTTTACGTGTCACAAACTGATCAACTTTGATGACATCCTAAAAATTGAGATAACATCACTAATCTTCTCAATGACAAACTAAGAACATAAATTCGTTCATATTGACAAAATATCACAAACTTACAATGTGGCCAACATCTTGTTCGTCCATTCCCAGCCGAGTTATATCGATGGAGCTTTTGCTCTCATCAAATGCTTGAGGTGGTGCCAATGATGAGGCCTCTATAGTATTCTTAACTCTCTAGTGTTTCTGTGGCCTCTCTGCCTCCAATCTTTCTTGGACCTCGTGGAACTCCGTCTCTGTAACTATTGCATTAGTAGAGTCATGCCTTTCCTCCCACATAGTTAAGATCGGATGCTCCAAAGTGTTTGCAGGTGTCAAATCTGTGCACCTATCCAAGCCCTCTTCTAGGTAACCTAGGCGACTACTACTCTCCCAAGCGGAGTGTGCCCCCAGTACTTCATATTCACTCAAATTCTTAATGTATTGAATGTCAATCAAAAATAAATATTCTCTATTTTCAATCAAAATATACAGAAGGGTTTGCATCAAAACCTCGTCTGTCATACCTTCTTCCTCCTCTTTTTGCTCTCCTTCCTCCTCTTCCTCTTCTAGTTGTGCTGTGGGGATGATGTCCCACTTGCTTCGGGAACCACAACCAACTCTATCATCTACTCTATTTATGTTGTGTGCTTTCCCTTGTCTAAAGTTTCACTAGACCAATCTAGAGCAACGGTGGCTTCCGCAACCAGATCGGGATTCTCCTTAACTTCAACATCTTGCTTTATTGCTAGAAGAAGAGGTTGATCTATATTGATGAATGGAGGTGCATCAGTGTCCTCCATTTCCAAAAGAATTACACAATAGGCTATTTACAGGGATACAAAATGAGTTCCTATAGGATCCGCTTGCAAATCCAACTCTTCATCCATGGAAATCCTTCTAAAACTTTTTGGACTAAGGGATTTGCAAATTCTTTGCAACCTATGCTTGAAAGTGCTATCAGCTCAGTGACAATCAATGAGGAGATTCAAAGGAACCCATTGTACTCTATCGATGTCTAGCCAGATCAGGTAAGGCTTGATTTTCTCTCTCACATAATCTACCACATCTCTAAAGAGATTTAGATGCTTGTGGACTGTGTCGATTACATCTATCTAATGATCAAAAATGTCATACAACCCTAACTCTCTTATACTCAAATGACAAGTAGAAGCAATGAAGTCATGGTATGCCTCGTGGGGTGTGGCCATTGGAGGTTTGTGGAAGATGGAAAGAGCAGACTGTCTAGGAGGTGAGGACAATAAAGGCTATGTCATACCTAATGGCCATTTATATAGTTGACTTCAGACTCTTTAAATACCTTAAAGGTACAACTACAATTTAGGTAATAAAATTTTGGACAATGTAATATATTGGCCTAAATAATTTGCCATCATATTCCACTCCCGCATCCCCCCGCCACCTAAAATAATGGATTTTTTTTTTGGAATTTAGGGGGGCGTATGTTAGCACAAATGACATCACACTTAACAAAAACTATTACATTTAGTCAAAAGCTATTACAACACAGTTTCAAAACTTTTACATTTATTCAATAGCTATTAGAACACACTTTAAAAACTATATCATATTTTAAAAACTATTACAACACACATCAAAACTACTAATTTTTTAAGTATAGACTCATTGCCAGTACAAATGACATCACACTTCAAAAACCATTACATTTACTCAATACCAGTATGAATGGACAAGTTACAAGGAGGATTCCATTTCTCAAGCATTTATGTTCCTTCGAGTTGCCTTCTCACTATCTTCCCATTTAGTGTAAAGAAAAAATCACTATCATCAAAGGTGATAGTGATGTATTCTCGAATGTGCTTCAAGCTCCAACAATTTGTGACCTCAAGATCATATTGGATTTCCCCATTGGGCATATGTACCTCTACCTCTGTGGTGTCCACTACATCACAATCCATAGGTATCTCATGTAGCAAATACTCCAGTGCACTACTTGATATCTTATTACTATACTTTCTTTAGTATACATAAAAAATGGTCTCCCTTCTGCAAACCCTCCCTAACATCCCACATTGGGTATAGAAGAGCTTGAAATATTCCCGTGAGACTATCCAGAGGCTGGGTTTCAACTTTGGTAGAGAGAAAGATATCTACATAGAAAACAAAGAAAGATGTTAATGGGCCAATCAATATATCTCTCTCACTCTCTACCTATCTCTCTCTCTCTCTCTCTCTCACACACACACACACACTTCTCTCTCTCTCTCTCTCTCTCTCTCTCTCTCTCTCTCTCTCTCTCTCTCTTTCTTTCTCTCTATCTCTTTCTCTCTCTCTCTCTCTCTCTCTCTCTCTCTCTCTCTCTCTCTCTCTCTCTCTCTCTCTCTCTCTCTCTCTCTCTCTCTCTCTGTCTCTCTCTCCCTCTATTATCACCACAAGACACCCTCTCTCAAAATGCATGCACACATACAATCATTAGAATGCACAATTGAACTAAAAATGACAAAAAGTTAATGTAAAAGAGAGATACAATTTGAATTAAAGCTAGTTCGACTGGCAGGGTCCAAGTTCATGTCTCGAGCCATGTACATGTGCTGAACCTTCACCTTAAGTCCTTTTTTTATATTACAAAACCCAACAATGTGACCCTTCCAATGCTTCTCTTTCTTTGCTCTGTCCTTTCTAGAAACCTTGAATGGACCTATTACACATGGTTGCGTTGTGACCCAGGACATTATCCTAAACTCTTGACGGATCCAAATATCATTGTTGTCCTTCAAAATTCAACCAACACAAGATTGAATTGATAGCTTTGGCCTAGGGGAAGGGGAGTGCTTCACCATTGTAGAAAGAATGGGAGCAACCAAAGATAAAGAGGTTGGGAGGAGGAAGAGGTTGAGAGGAGGTTGAGAGGAGGAAGAGGTTGGGAGGATGCTGACAGGAGGTTGAGAGGAGGAAGAGTTTGGGAGGAGCCTAAGAGGAGGTAGAGAGGAGGAAGAGACTCAGAAAAAGGTGGGGAGCCGATAGGGATAGTTTGGGGAGAAACTCTTGGGAGGAGTTTGGGGTGTTAGGGACACTTTTGGAAATTTTTGACTTTTTGGAGGGAAAAAAAGTCGCGGATTTGGGGGCCTACAAAGAGAGCCTAAGAGGGCATGGGGACCATCCAAAAGTAAAGGGGGGGAGTAAATGCCTTAGGAGGTGGTGGGGGTAAGAGAGACGCAAGTGGAAGCCTAGTGGGGACCAAGGAGGACTCTCCACCAATGAGAGGCCAATATGAAATCCTCTAGTATTTTAATGTCCAAGCCTTCCCATTGGCTGGTTTGCTAATCACAAATCTTAAGGGACTAATCCAAGAGGCCCTTTTTGAGTCCAAAATTTCCCTATTGGAGTTTGACCGCTATAAATCGTCGCTATATAGCGATGATGACAAACGTCGCTATATAGCGACACTATCAATCGTCGCTATATAGCGACACTGGAAAACATCGCTATATAGCGACGATTAATAGAACTAAAAAAAAGGGTTAGTGGGGCTAAACAGGGCTTGCTATGGCCCTGTTTAGCCCCACTAATCCCTTTTTTTTTTGTAATTACAAAACAAAGATTTTTTATAATAAAATTTTCCTTGCGAAAAGGGTGATACAAAATCACTCTTGTGAAATGATGAGCAACAAAATCATATACATGTCAGACATATACAACATTGTTTGTAATAAAATTACCCTTTCAAAAGGGGGATACAAAATTGCTCAAACGAGCGGATATACAAAATGACATACAAGGCGAAGAAAATGCTACTACCACTACTACTCATCTGAATCCGAATCGTCCTCGTCTTGTTGGCCTGTTCCTTGGTCCTCGCCAGCTGCATCTTCTCCCTCATCCTCATCACGTGCATCTGTGATCCTTGGCCCTGTTGATCGCTCATCTTCGATGATGGGATGCTTGAGCTTTGACCCTAAGAGTGAACCATATAAATTGAAAATTAGATTGGAACTTAAAGAATAAAACAATTTAAAAAGTGAGATTACAAGTAGGAGTAAACTTATACCGTGTGAGCAGCCACCTCAGCCCAATCGACCGTCGCTCCCATTGCCTCTTGCTCAATAAACCACGGCTTTGTTCCTATCTGAAATGCGCATCGCGTCTCTGCATCTGTAGGAAGATGACCCATCGCAGCTTATTGTGGATCCAATTTAGAGTTAGAGTTAGCTAAAGTGCATGTAATATGTAGCAAAACAAATAGAACAATACATTGAATGACAAGAAGTAGACTTACCACGGTTGCCTCGGATGCCAACCGTCCGCCTACACCAAAGTGCGAAGTACTTACGACATCCAGCCGTATCTTTGCAGCCCTCCTCTGACCCTCGAACAATTCGGGATGGTCCCTATTTTGTTTCTTGAAGAACTTCCAATTAGCTTTGTCTGCCCAGCTGGGTTTAGCCAACCCCTTTGTGATGGAAGTATGCAAGGTTGATCTACGATGCTTCAATACCAAACCCATGCACTCTCGCATATAATCGTCATTAAACTCCCAATTTGTCAGGTTAGGGTATCTTCATTTTAACTCATCGATGACCGCCTGCTTCTTTTGGCCATCTTGATATCGCCAATCGGTAGCAATGCCGCTCTTGAAGTGATGACTCATCAACCTCCTCATGGTGGCCATCACTTCTTTGCCCTTTCTATCTTCTATTATCTCTCCGACAGCTGTGATTTGATAGGAGAGGTCCCATGATGAGTAAATAGGACTGACAGTAGTAGAGTCAGAAGGAGTGGAAGCTGCGCGAGCACTTCCGAAGCAAGGAGTAGTAGTGGGAGTAGGAGACGAAAAGGGACCTGACTGATACTGTGTCTCTGGACCAAGTGGAGACCTGTAGGAATGTGAGTGTGCTGACTCGTCTACATCTCTCGAGTCAGCACAACATGAGCCATCCTTCCTACTCTTCCTTCCCTTACGAGAGGCATGTGCAGGTGATGACCCCGTGGTCGAAGGGGCATGAGGGGACGGCTAGGAAGTACGTCCACCTGTCAGTGTAGCAGAGGGAATTGCTGAGTTCCTCTGAGATAGCAGAGAAAAGAATCTCATTGCCTCCTCATCGCTCATCTATGCTACAAACTCGTCGGGACTCCCGACAAAGCAAAGCCATGCACGGCTAGCAAAGGAGTTCCCTGAGGGGTAGTCGTAGTGCTACGTGGAAGAGGAGTCAGACCAGGGGTAGTCATAGTGCTAGGTCCGAGAGGAGTCGGACCAGTCCTCGGGGTATTCACCTGAGAGGAATCAAAGTCCTCTGGAGCATAAAGATCATGAGCTCTTCTCCTGCGAGGCTGTCCGTACTCATCGGACGAGCGACGTGATCCCATGTCTAACATAGACACAAACACGAAAACAAAAAACAAAAAAACAAACATAAGCATAGGCATAGGCATAGGCATAGGCAAAGAGGGGAAGAAGAGGAAGAATAGGAAGAGGAGAAGAGCTCATGCTTATGTTTATGCATGAGCATAAGAGAAGGGGGAAAGAGAGAAGAAGAGGAAGAGAAGAAGGGGAAGAGAGAAGGGGGAATTAGAGAAGAGCATAAGAGAAGAGGAATCTCTTATGCTCATGCATAAGCATAAGCATGAGCATAAGAGAAGGGAAAGAGACAAGGGGGTTTTGCATGAGCATAAGAGAAGGGAGAAAGAGAGAATAACAGGGAAAGGAAAGGGGAAAGGAAAGCGAGAAGGGGGAAAGAGAGAAGGGGGAAAGAGAGAATAAGAGAAGGGGGAAATAGAGAATAAGAGGGAAAGGAAAGGGGAAAGGAAGTGAGAAGGGGGAAATAGAGAATAAGAGAAGGGGGAAAAAAGAGACATATGCTCATGCTTATGCATGAGCATATGTCTACTTCGCTTATGCTCATGCATAAGCATAAGCATGAGCATATGTCTCATTTTCTTATGCTCATGCTTATGCTTAAGCATAAGCATAAGCTCATGCTTATGCTTATGCATGAGCATAAGAGAAGGGGGAAATAGAGAATAAGAGGGAAAGGAAAGGGGAAAGGAAAGCGAGAAGGGGGAAAGAGAGAAGGGGGAAAGAGAGAATAAGAGAAGGGGGAAAAAAGAGACATATGCTCATGCTTATGCATGAGCATATGTCTACTTCACTTATGCTCATGCATAAGCATAAGCATGAGCATATGTCTCATTTTCTTATGCTCATGCTTATGCTTAAGCATAAGCATGAGCATAAGGTCATGCTTATGCTTATGCATTAGCATAAGAGAAGGGGGAAAGAGAGAATAAGAGGGAAAGGAAAGGGGAAAGGAAAGCGAGAAGGGGGAAAGAGAGAATAAGAGAAGGGGGAAATAGAGAATAAGAGGGAAAGGAAAGGGGAAAGGAAAGTGAGAAGGGGGAAATAGAGAATAAGAGAAGGGGGAAAAAAGAGACATATGCTCATGCTTATGCATGAGCATATGTCTACTTCGCTTATGCTCATGCATAAGCATAAGCATGAGCATATGTCTCATTTTCTTATGCTCATGCTTATGCTTAAGCATAAGCATAAGCTCATTTGTGGTTATATGCTAAAATTAAAAAATTCAAATGAAACTTATTTTCTATCAATACAACTACCTACCCGGATCTAGTTGTTTCTTCCCTTGCTTTGGCTTTAATATGCCAAGGTAATCCTCATCATGCTCAAAACCTAGGCCTTCCTTATTGTAGGTAGGCTTAGAGTTTTCTTTTTTCTTAGCTCTCATGATTCCAAGTCCACCATATTTGCAAAAATGGGGAGAAGAGATTATAGACAACAATGCCACCATAAACACAATGCACTATGCACTCTTCCAAGATAAAGGAAAAAAGTTCTACTCACCCACCCAACTCGCACACCCAATTGAGGCTTTTATCATTTTTCTAATATGTATAAAATAGAAATCTCAATGAGTCCTTCATGTTGTAGTATTCTTGAAGATTTAATTTTAATTATTTTTTTCCTTAGAATGCAAGAACCTACACTTTAGAAATTAATTAGATTTGTGTAATTGTGTGGTATGTATAGTCACATTGATATATGCTTGCTTCTTGCAAGCATATAATATCCTATGCTATGAGATTTAGTCTCATTTTGATATCTCTTTCGTACTTTGGTAGAAAGTTTTTAATTATTGATTATATTAATAAAGTGTGTAAGGTACTAATAGCAAGATTTGAATTTTTCAACTACCATTTTTTAGGTTTGGCATTTCACTAAGCACATTTTTTTCTACCACGTTAAAAATGTTCATAGGAAAGTGGGTAATGCCCCTACAAGATAAGAATTCCCTATACATACTTTTACTAGCATGATCGCTTTGATAGTGCTACTTGTGTAGAGATCATAGGGTCTTAAGGTGCTCTAGTAAATGGATAGTTGATGGAGCTCGCATTGTGTATGAATAACCACAAGATCCATGAGAGGAATTGAAATGACTAGGAGCTCTATCATGCATGCTTAATACATTGGGTCGCATGTCCAATATGGATATCACTCTAAGGGATGGAGTGAAGAGTGAACCTTTCACTCCCAAGACAAGCGTTTCAAGCATTGAGGATGAGCAAGAAGCAAGGAGGGTAAAATAGGAGGTCGATAGCCAGTCAAAGTTGGCACAAGATGACAAGTAAGAATCCAAGGAAGAATGGCCTCTATCATATGAGGTGCTTCATGGTGCTTAAGGATGAAGTTTTGTTTCTTCATATGAAAGGTCCCAAGAATCTACAAAGAAAAAGTGGCACGAGTTTTTTTTGAGGTCACTTTCACTACTACAGTGTGGGACCTTTTTTAATACTTTGTAGTAGTAATGCTTTTTTAACAAAGTTTATGGGCATTGACGTCAGGGGTTTCACCTCATGAAATTTTAGTGTACCACGTGCATTCAAAAGGAGGGGTGTTTTGGGGAAGATTTAGCAAGATCACAATAATAGAATTGAAATTCAACTTCAAAAAAAAATTTCCCGTTCATAAGTAAGGAGGGATGATTTTATTTCGGGGAGAATTTTTGTTGAGGGGGTTTTAAAATTCCCTTGAATGCACATGGTTTTCTTAGTAGAGCACCCCCTAATCCATTGATAAAAACATGGAAAAACACCATATTAGTAATTTTGGAAATCTTATTTGGGAAAATGAAAACCTTACATTCTCCCATTTTTGGATCCCTTCCTCATACTCTTATCATCTTTCTAACCCATCTTCATCTTGGCTCAACCACAATGGATCTCTTATTTCATACATAGTCACACTGTGGATCTTTGGTTTGTTGCTGCGTCCATTGTTTCATTAATTTTGGGAACAAGTTGTTGCATCTTCTTAGACTAAGAATGCCAAATTCTATTAATTTTGGCTTTGTTATTTCACATTGATTAATTTAGAGTGTTTCATTAATTTTGGGCATGATGCATATGATCTTCCTTTTTCTCATTGATGTAATTTTAATGAGAAAATAAGTGAGATTTTTCTTTAACTTTGGGAATAAAGTATTTGTTGTGTAAACTCAAAAATCTTGTTAAATTGTAACATGATTACACAAGCCACCTACAATAACTCACCTTAAATTATTTAGTATTTGACATTGAAAACTTGAAAAACATTGAAATGCACAATGAAAACTTCAAATTTAACATTGCAATGCCATACAAGATAGTTAACTTTGTTGAATTATCAACACATTTATATAATAGTTGGTGTAAAAATATAAATGTCATTTGTTTAAAGCAATGACCAGAGTGAAGCTAAGCTTGTTATCATCATCATGACATTGTCAATGGTAATTGTTGCGCATTCAACCAATAGGAAGACAATGAGCTAAAGCTAAGCTTGTTATCATCATCATGGCAATGCCATTGTCAATGGTAGTTGTTACACATTCAACCAATAGGAAGTCAATGAGCTGAACTACTCAGTACAAGCCCTTATCTAAAGAAAATAAAACCTTAAGACCATTGAGTATTAGCTCAGGGCCAACATCCAAGAATTGAACACATGAAAGTGCTCAACCAATAGGAAGACAATGAGGTGAACTACTCAATACAAGCCCTTATTTAAAGAAAACAAAACCCTAAGACCATTGAGTGTTAGCTCAGGGTCGAGTTCCAAGAATTGAACACATGAAAGTGCTCCACCAATAGGAAGAAAATGATCTGAACTTCTCAATACAAGCCATTATTTAAACAAAAAAAACAAAACCTTCAAACCATTGAGTATTAGCTAAATCTGCACTCTTGTCATTTACTTGATCAGCCCCTTCTAGGCTTGCTTCTGCTTTCTCATGCATGGTAGGTGGAATTTTGATCTTCTTGGGCTTCTTCCCTCCTTTCAGTGTCCAACTCCATCCTATTGAGTCTGCTTGCTCCCAACGTGTAGGATCTTTGTCATTGCACATCCAAAATTTCTCCCAATAATTCGCATACATTTCTTCCTCACTTGCATCTTTCTTACGGGAACATGGTGCCCAATACTGTATCAATACCATGTTGTATTCTTTAGAGGAAGTGTTGGATTGAACGTCTAACTCGGCTTCACCCAACCAAATTGGATATATATTGTCACTTGGCCTCACAAGAACAAAGTCACCCTTTTTTACATCTATAAGAGGTTGGAATGTATCTTTTGGCTTGTTACGTTGTGGACCATAGTAGTGGTATTTTGATGCCTTTAAACCCATGAAACCTTCATTTTCAGTGCTAGTGTTTTGTTCTGCTACATGTGTTGTCTATGGCCAAAAGCCTGAACATATATTTTGACTTTGCATAGTTGATGCAGATTATGACAATGCATTGATCATGTTTTCCTAATACTGTATCACTGGTATAATGTATATAGAATAAGGATCCAATCAGCCTTTCTCAATGCAATGCTTGCTCCAATATTTTATATAGTCCTTTATGCCATTCACCACTTGAGCACTATGTTTTAAGTACTTACACATTGGAAGTACTGGTGGTTCCCCAACTGGCAACAAAGGTTGACAAAACGTGCATGCTTCAAGAACTATGGAGCGCTCTAAGGTGGATGAAACCTATGTGGAAACATGATGAAGAGAGTGCTCATGACATGTACCTCAAGTCAATCAGGTTCCAAGATAGATTAGCTTGGACTCATAAATAGAATCTGGAGTGAATGTGCATTCTTCTTGTTCTCAACAATACATGATAGGCCTCTTATATAGAGAGTGCCGTTTGAATAGTCAACACTTGTGGGATCCTCTGATCCACATCTCTCCTTGTGCATATCTTTGATCCACATCTCCACATCATGTAGTCCACATCCTAGGGTGGCTTCTTTGATTCTTTTTGATACCATACCTTAGCCTCTAATTATGTGCCCATGGCACCACAACTCTCAACACCTCCCCTTGGTGCCATGATCCTTTGGCTACTACAAGGTGGTCAGATGTGATTTTAAAATGTAAATACCTCCCCTAGGTGCTTTCATAGCTACTCTCAGGTGGTCAAGTTTGATTTACAAATGTGTGGGCTGAAGGTGTCAAGGTTGTTGCTACTCAATACATGTTGTTCTTATCATTTTGCTCATGGCTTGATGATGACACTTTGTTCTTCCATGTTACTTCATGCTTTATGTGTAAATGCCATGTTCTATACTATGGTCATCTCATGCACTTGTGCTTTTGGCTTGCTTTTTGCATTCATGCGTCACTTTTCCATTTGTTGCAAAGGTCTTACCAATTGATTTCTTTTAATATTGGCAGTGTCTACTTGCTAACAATGACTCTAATCTGACATGCACGTAGAGCTCAAAAAGATGATCACTTTCCATTTTTGGAATGTGTCCAAATTCCTCCTGGATTGCAAGTTGCTGGCAGGGGCTAAGTGCTTAGGTGGCACTTTGGTGATGTGGCATTTAACTAACCCTAACCCTGGTTGTTGTAGGTTCACTTAACCATTGACCAAGATAAGGTCTAACTTAACCTTTAGTCTGACTAACTTAACCATAGCTAAATCTTATCCTGCCACGTGTCCAATGCTGAACCTTGAGTGTGGCTAACCAAACATTTACTAACCATGGTTATGTTAGCCACGTGGCCTTATCTACCACATGGCATCATCTTCCTCGTGGTTCCTACTTATGTTGGTGAGGCGCTTGAGGCAGTCGTCCCATGGCTCATTTGCAAGAGGTGGTTGTGTTGTTCCAGCTGGTGGGTTGTTTGCATGGCCCGTGAAGCCAAAGACTTTGATGCAAAGCTAAGGCTAGATGCTTTGTCATAGGAGGTGCATTCAAAGGTTGGCCATCGCACGAGTTTTGAAGGTAAAGGCCATTTGTTGTATGGTGGTTTGCAGCATGGAGAATAGCTGCTTACTACTATGGCACTTTCATTTCATGGAAGGAGCCCTTCTCGTCTCTGTGATCTCCCTTGGGGCTATAGAATGGAGAGCGTCAGGGAGACTTGAGATCACGTAGGGTCTGCTACACCTCATGTATGCAGTTGTTGTAGATAAAAGTCGATCGAAGTAGACTGAGCCCATCTATGAGCAACTGTTTGTAAGTCTTTGCTAGAGCGTGTTGCAAAAGAGAACACTCCTCATTTACAACTGAGATCCAAAATTTCTTCAATCAAATGAACCTCTATCTCTTTCTCATAGGAATGAATGTCAAGCTCTCTCTCCCTCTCTCTCTTGATCGAATACCTCTTTTCTTTGACTTGAACAAGGAAGAATTCTCTATCACTCAATGAACAGAAATCAATGACGGAAATTTTCTCTCACATGGACCGAATTTTCTCTCAAGAAAGTGAAAGTTCTCTCAGTGGAAGAGAGTGCTCAATCTCTCGATCTATCACAATCTCTCATATGGATCGCAATGCCTCACCTGAAGGTAAGGGAGCTCTGATACCATGACAAAACATGCGTGCTTCAAGATCTATGGAGCGCTTTAAGGTGGATGAAACCTATGTGGAAACATGATGAAGAGAGTGCTCATGACATGTACTATTATGGATAAAATTGTCTAAGGAAAAAGGCATTAATATGTATGTGTATTTGTATATGTGGCAATAGTATAATAAAATATGGTGTGCATAGGGCCCAAGCTTGAGGTGGCAGGGCATGACCATGTGCCACCCTTCCATGTAAGAGGACCCATAAGGTGTGTTGTACATAATCCATGATAGTAATATTATAAAATGTAAGGTGGCATGGCTGAGGCAAAGGGTTGTCGCACACAATTGAGAGTGCGTAACTGCCTAGCCCACATGGGAGACTTTTCCACACACACCATGCATGTGGGAGGATACATTAATGGGGAGAGACCCCCTCTTTTAGCTATAAAAGGAGGGGGCTATTCCTTGATGAGACACGCGGATTCTTGTAAAGCCACCTAGCTAGTATTTTGATATTTCCCTCTCATCCCTTCTTTCAAATAAAGTATGGTTCTCTTCCCTTGATGTCTCCATCTCTACATTCCTCCTTCTATCATGTACATGCTTCTCTTCCCCCTCTCCTTTTCCCCTTGTGTCATAGTCTCCCTCTTCCTTCCCTCCACTTCTAATTCCTCTTCCCCTCCTATGACAACGGTTCGCTCTCACGGTCTCCTTTCCTCTATGGCCCTCGAGCATCGCCATGCTTAGCCTCTAGCCTCTGGTCTCGATTTCTTTTCCGGCTAATAGAATTGGTGTGGCTACTAGGATACGAATCTCCACAGCTAGTGGCAAATCTTCCACTCGTACTGGTCACATCCACAAAACTATACCATCTGTGCTCCTTCTAAGCTACTGCGCACGCATTCGATTCGCGCGTCTCCTGTGTTTGACCGTGCGATAATTTTCTGGGCTGCTACAACTTCTGGTCGCGGACACTTTTTTCGCTTTGCCCATCTACTGCGTTCACCCGTGCGACAGTTTCCTAGACTGCTACAGCTTTTGGTCATGGACAGTCTTCTCGCTCCGCGCATCGACTGCCCGCGTGATAGTTCTCTCGACTGCTGCGGCTTCTGGTCGCAGACAGTTTTCTGAGTTCCTGCAAAACTGTAACAGCAGATCCCGCACCCCCCTCTCTCTTCTCTTTCTCTTTCTCTTCTCCTTATCCTCTCCTCTCCTCTCTTTTTATTAAAAAGTAGGATTTGAACCCAAGACCTCCCCCTTCACAAAAGGGAGACTTATCATTGGACCAACAAGTTGGAAGTGATAAAAATATAATGATTTTTGTTTATATATTGAAATTGCGAGAACTATAACTCTCTAACCATAGGGAGTTTTCTCTTGCTGTAAAAAGCAAAAATACTTCATTTTATGTGCTCTATCCACATCTCCTGCTAGATCACCAATTCAAAACTTCTCTAAGCTCACTTCACGGACGCACGCCACACGAGGAGGGTGGACATTTATGTCACTTCTCGACGCGTTTAAGGAATTCCTGGTCCTCCACACCTTATGGCTACCAATGCACGAGATGTCTTCCTTGATCTTCATGTCGACCTTCAACGGCTAATTGTCCAGTGCATTGTTCAAGGAGATGACAGGTGGAATGATACACCGTGGATGATTCATGATGAAGAACTGCTGATACGCTAGGAGAATTTTGATTTTACTTCTACTCATTGTGCGGTGATCAAACTACTTGCTGCTTTAGAGGTAATTAAAACGGTGTCCTTCATCGAAGGGTGGGATGCTCCCCAAGCTTGGGGGGAGATTTGGTGCATCTGCTTGTTGATTCCTATGGATAAACTCGTCTTGAATGGTTTATTCTCAATCTCACTACAAAGGTTTCTAGGCCTCGGCTATGGTTGGTAATGTTTCGACCAAGGAATCCATTTGTACCTAATCAACCTTTTGTGCCTCATTTCGAGCTTCAAGTTGTAATTCTTTTTGGTCTTAAGATAAACTATCAACAAAGGATTGCAAGTTTATTTGGTGCTGAACGTTTGGTTCAAGTGTTGAATTCTCCCCACCCTCTCCTCCTACCTATCTTGGACTACCGAGAAACTTGGGATGTCCGAATTTTAGTCTTGGTGTGATGACATCTTGGATTCTTCAATTTGATGGAGCTTACAAACCTTCGACCAAGGCGGCTGGCGTGGGTGTGAAGCTCACTTCACCGGGTGGTGAGGAGTATTGTTATAGCAATTCTTCGCCTCCTGCAAGTACTTGCAATCAAGCTGAGTACTCGGCGCTCATTTTTGGGCTACAAAAGGCGCAAGAACATCATGCCAAGCAACTGGAGGTGCAAGGAGATTCTCAACTAGTGTGTGAATAAGTTAGTGGAAGGTGGAAGGTGCGGAGCAAAGGCTTGGTTCCACGACATCAACAAGCATTGGAACTTTGCAACCAATTTGAAGAGGTAAAAATTCAGCATATCCCTCGAGCTCGAAATCTAGTTGCTGATTTCTTGGCACGTGAAGCTTGTACTTCAATCACGCATGACGCGAGTGGAAGCACCACCCCAACAAAGCCACAAGCCATGAAGGAGGGTGATCATTTGTAAGGAATGCAAAGGTTGTGGTCATCATGAGACTAAGTGTTGGGCATACTTGATACGAGTTCACCGACTTCGGAAGATCATCAGAAAGGTCCTGAAGGACATTGCTCAAAAGAAGGATGCCAAACCACACACCCCTTGAAGAAATAGCATGGTGACTACAAGAATTGGAAGAAGCTGAAGGTGATGTGCAAGCTCTCCAACTATTGACATTTGTCATGGCATTCTTGTTTGCCTTGATGAACAACCTCATGCAACGCCACGCCTCTAACCCTCGCTTGTAAAGATGGATGTGATATCATGAGGGTTGGTCCTTTTAAGATTGTCTATGTGCTATTCTATGCTAAAGATTTTCCTGTGTAGTATTTCACACTACACCAGTCACACCCTACCCTGCCTATGTGTGCTTTGTGGATGTATCTTCACCTGATTTTCAATTCAAACTTCCTCTTTCTATTGTTTGTTCATAGATAAGCCTCTCTTTTCTATCTTCCAAGCATGGTTGACATTCCCATGTTTTGTGGACGACGGCACGTTGATATGTGGATCAAGCGGTCGTGCTCTTGAACCATTTAATTGCCATGCATGAGGACAATGCTGGATTTCGAGCTGGAATGACTCAGCATGTGCTGGGCTACCTTGTAGCAGGAGCAAGTGATGAATTTTGCCTCAAGCTTAAATGGGAGAATCCAGAAACTATGGTGCTAGCACATGAGATTGCTTAAAAGTTTGATAAAGTTCATTCGGACCCCGCTTCAAAGAAGACGATTGTCCCTCCGCAACCCCCTCAATTCCTGCAATAACAACCTGGGGGGTCTAACTCAGGGGCATAACCCCCACCCCTCATCAGGGGTGTATCCGCCGCCTCCACCTCAAATGTATGGTCCTCCCTTAGATGCTTACCCTCAACAAGGTGTATATCCTCACTCTCCGCCTCAAAGATTTCCCCAGCCTCACCCACGAGCCCCCCTCCTCTCTATTCCCATGGCCCCTCCAGCTAAAGAGGCCCCCCCTGCAACAGAACCTGGAGTCAATGACCTAGCCAAGGCCCTGAATGATCTTTGGCTTGAGATGGTGGGCATCAGAAATCAAGCCAAACGCCCTCCAAGAGACCGTGCTAATGTTGTATGCTATGAGTGCCACCAGAAGGGTCATTATCGCACAGAATGCCCCAATATTCCAAGGGTGAATCTTCTAAGTGAGTCAGGCACTGAGGATTGCGATGCCAGACCTCACTCCAAGTGAGAAAGATGAGTTTCTAGAAATGTTCAAAGATTTCCCTGACCTCTTTGCAACTAGCTACCACCACCTTCACCATGTGACTGCCATAGAGCACAAGATAGAGCTAAAGCCTAATGCGAAGCCTGTGGCTCAGAAGTATCGGAGATTAGGGCCCTTGTAGACTGATGCTTTGCGCTCAGAATTGTAGAAGCTTGTAGAGGCTGGGTTTATTGTTTCGGTTCACAATACTGAATGGGTTTCACCAGTGGTAGTCACCCCAAAGAAAAACAAGTGGCGGGTCTACATCGACTGTGGCAATAGTATAATAAAATATGGTGTGCATAGGGCCCAAGGTTGAGGTGGCAGGGCATGACCATGTGCCACCCTTCCATGTAAGAGGACCCATAAGGTGTGTTGTACATAACCCATGATAGTAATATTATAAAATGTAAGGTGGCATGGCTCCTCCATGTGCCACCCCTCCACCTAGGCTGCATTTAGTGAGATATGGCTCAAAGTCCATGGGAGAAAGAATATACAATAGGTGGAGATGGATATTATATTGAGTTATTCCCTCCATATGGGATAGGCCCATGTGGGGGAGGAATAGAAGGTCCAAGAGAGCAAGTTAAATAATGGGGAAAGTAGGATGAGGTGGCAAGATTCCTTGTGCCAACCCTCCACTTGTCCTCCTAGAGGTTTGAACATATTATAAAATTGGAAAGAGACCAAGGGAGTATCATAGACTTGAGATATGGGGCTTGATTCATGTGGAAAATTGAGGCAAAGGGTTGTCGCACACAATTGAGAGTGCGTAACTGCCTAGCCCACATGGGAGAATTTTCCACACACACCATGCATGTGGGAGGATACATTAATGGGGAGAGACCCCCTCTTTTGGCTATAAAAGGAGGGGGCTATTCCTTGATGAGACACGCGGATTCTTGTAAAGCCACCTAGCTAGTATTTTGATATTTCCCTCTCATCCCTTCTTTCAAATAAAGTATGGTTCTCTTCCCTTGATATCTCCATCTCTACATTCCTCCTCCTATCATGTACATGCTTCTCTTCCCCCTCTCCGTTTCCCCTTGTGTCATAGTCTCCCTCTTCCTTCCCTCCACTTCTAATTCCTCTTCCCCTCCTATGACAATGGTTTGCCCTCATGGTCTCCTTTTCTCTATGGCCCTCGAGCGTCGCCATGCTTAGCCTCTAGCCTCTGGTCTTGATTTCTTTTCTGGCTAATAGTACCTCAAGTCAATTAGGTTCCAAGATAGATTAGCTTGGACTCATAAAAAAAAATTTTCAGTGAATGTGTATTCTTCTTGTTCTCAACAATACATGATAGGCCTCTTATATAGAGAGTGCCCTTTGAATAGTCAACACTTGTGGGATCCTCTGATCCACATCTCTCCTTGTGGATATCCTTGATCCACATCTCCACATCATGTAGTCCACATCCTATGGTGGCTACTTTGATTCTTTCCTATACCATACCTTAGCCTCTAATTATGTGCTCATGGCACCACAACTCTCAACACAAAGGTTTTCCAAGAGTATCTCTTTTCCACAACTCTATGCCACCACCCTTTAGCATCCAATGATCTTGCATGTGATTCATTTTGTACTGCATTACTGGAATGTCATCTTGCATGAAAAAAAGAAAATGCAGTGGCTTTGAATGTCCAATAAGTTTAACATGGCCTTCACATAAGTAACCATCAATAAACCCTTTAAAGTCTGAAACCTCTGTCATCATAAAAGGGGCAACCCTTGAGCTTTGTGCACTAGTTGAAGGTTTTCATAAGATGTGCTAGAGTGAGAGAATGACTTGTCCTCAATTGCGCTGAAAAATGGTTAAACAATGCATCAATATCTTCATGGGTATGACCAACCATTAAGAAACCCATCTCTATCATTAAGAAAACCTGCCTAGCCACCAACAAAGATAGGTATGCAAAAACATATATATTTTTGTTCTCCAATCGACAATTGTCTAATTGCAATAAGAGGCAAGGTGGAAGAGCTTTGAAAGTTGTAGTGGACGTGTTATATGTGCTTGCAAGCACTTGTTGAGCATAAGGCTTTGACTTCCCATCCATTGATAGATGAATATCCATGGCTGTCCTCAAGATCACACAATTTAAGAGCTGGATTGAAGAATTGAAAGAACTATGTACAAGATCACCATACTCATGCTTATCTTCTGTTTCCAAGTGACAAAAACACAATGCTAATGATCCCACGGTAAAGTTTGGGTCTGTGGCTAAACACCAAGCAAAAAATGTCCATATGCTTCTTGTCCATGTCCATGTGTTAGCATTCCAATCAATGATATTGGCAACTAATATGTCTTATCGATATCTGAGCCTTGGTATGGCTATCTTCTGTTGATCCATCTTATCATGTATGATGCATAAGACTTGTTGAGGGTCCTTCTCTAATTTGTAATGCCATGAATAATATACATGCTGACAACTCATTTGTTGTTTCATATGCTCCCTCTGCTCTACAAAGAGCTTTTCACATCTGTTGGTATCTTAGTAGCATCCAATTTCAACTTGATTGCACTACAAAGGCTACACTTTGAGAATGTGCTTGTATGAGAAACCGAGACATGCTTGAAGTCTGTGTTCCATTAAAGGTCGACTTTGGAACCTCCTTGTACCCTAGCTCTTTCATGGTCAAATTGATCTCATGCATTATGTCCACTTGTTTGTACATATTTGGAATGACAAGTTTTGTTTCTCTCATGCCATCTATTGTTGTCTGATCTTTATGCAGCATCATTTGTTATTCACAAAGTCACGTAATACAGCTCTTGCCATCTCCACATGATCCCACCATTTTCTAATGATGCCTTTGTTTCCATGCATGGCATTTGTGCATCCAACATTATGTTGGTCCTTGTACCTGTAGTATGAAGTTTTAGAAATTGCATGCAATTCATACCATGCCCTACAACATATTTCCCTCCCATCAAAGCTAAGCAGTTGTGAAACACCTTTTGAATCAATCCGCATAGCATTAGTGAAGCTATTGAAGATATAGGTCATTCGATTCTCCAAGTTCATGCTCCAAAATTCCACTTTCATTTGCAAAAACAAATTATGATCTACAATCTGGCAACACTTCAACTCACAACAATCTATAAGTGCCACTTGTTGAACATCTTCATACGTGCACTTGTTTGTGAAATGGCATTCGATTTCCTCTCTAGGCTTGTGATTGACCATAAGAAATTTTCTTTTTGTGTGAAGTGGTGTGATGCCAAAAAGTAATATTTTTTATTTGGCAATGTTATTGTTTTCTTCTATGTTTGATAAGAGTTTGAGTATCAAGTGATAGCCTAGCGGCTCTCACTTATTTCTATTTTCTAAAATATTGTATGGGATTGAGAGGATGCGTGGAATGGATCATTGTAAATACCATGTGTATGAATGATAAATAACTTAGTATGGGGTAAGAGTTATTTGTGTATGGGATATTATGGGGTTTTTAGAAAATAAGAAGACTGAGTCATATAAAGAGGTGGGCTCATGTCCATGTGTTCCAATAATATAAGACAGATCACATGCTAAGTGTGTGGAAGGCATGTGGAGGAGTGTGGAGTCAAGAGGAATCTTTCTAGAATTCCTATGTAGAATAAGGAGGATGTGGACATATGGAAAAGAGAGGGTCCCTATGGGCTCCATGTGGGACACTCTTGACTTTCCCAATATTTTAAGAATCTTGAGTATCTTTTGATGGGACACATGGCAAGAGTAGCCAAAAAGGACATGGATGGTGACATACAAGCTTATGTGATTGATGGGGAAAAGAATTCCGAATCCACAAACAGCAATTGTAAATGGGTGGAGGGTGATAAAATCTCTATAAAAGGAGCCCTCCTCTCCTTATTCAACATCTCTTCCACCATTAGGGCTCATGTTGCTGTAGGTCTAGTATCCTCAAGCCTCTTCCATGAGCCTTCTCTCGCTCTTGTAGATATTCTCTTATGTAGACTCTTGAGTCCATCTCTCTCTAGTTTATTCTCTTTCTATGAGTAGTCTTGGAGCTTTTGCTCCCTCTTATATGTATGAAACCTCTTCTTCTCCCTTGTGTTTCTAGTATTTTGAGTTGCATTAGAGTGGATTCTCACTCTATTGGTAATAAAGGTCACTTCAAGTTCTCTCTCTTGAATGTCTCTTCCCTTTTTCCATTGCTTTCTCTTCCAAAGTGCTCAGAAGTGTTGTCTATTCGGCTATCATTGCACGTACATGGTTTATCTATTTTCCATGCCATAAAGGGAGCTCTTCGTTTCTTCCTAGGTGACCTCTATGGGACTTGGATTGTTGATGAAGTCTAAGCATGGAGGTAGTATTCTCTCAGGTCGGCACCAGTAGAAGGAGTAGGTGTTTTGCATGATCGTTTGACCCCTTGTCAGTATTTTGCTCATAATTTTTTGCTCGATGGTCCGATTTGGACGAAACTTATATCAACGTGAAGTCTCTTCATGAAGCATTATTTTATATCTTCAATTATTGTATTAAATTTCAGACCAAAAATCTATAACTCTCTGTGTGTGACTTTCTTTTTTAGATAGTTTTTACCCCTGTCCAATAGATTGCCCATATCTTTCCGACTGCTTCTCTGTTTCTTATGAAACTTATATCAAAGCGAAGCCCATTTCAAGGCACATCTGAATATGTGTTTGAATATTTTATATCATGTCTCTACTGAAAGTTATGGGTCTATGTGTCTTATGATAGATTGGAGAGTGTTTTGAGCTAAGTGTAAAGGTGTGTATGAAGGAGGTGTAATGTTTCCTTGGAACCTACCCATCTGACCCAATCAGACTTTTCAAACTCCTCAGTATATATCAGTTCATATCATGTTGAGCCTCAAGATCTTCTTTCAATAATGTATCACTCTTCTCTTTGGTGCAGGCCGGCGGCTTGCTGAGATTATGGCCTCCATCGATCCTTTCCTTCTCCCTATGCTTGCGTACAACATCACTTGGGATGTTACCATCTTTGTTCTCATCTAAGGGAGGAAAGTATGGTGTGGTTTCTTGGTATAAAAGCTTCTTTTTAATGTCCCTTCCCTAGTGATAACTATCTCTATTACCCAGTTCACTTGCTGGAATCTACCAAGAAGGATTGGGACCAAGTGGTGGGCTGAAGGAAGCAAAGATTTGGGGTAGTGGAGTCACCAAATGCTTTGATGTTGCAATTGGACCGGTTCTATCAAGGAGAGGGTAAGATGGTCTCTGCGTTGGTAATCCAATATGAAACTTTATCGACAAAGTATGAAAGGGCAGCTTTGCAAGCTGTGGCATCTGCATCATCGGCCCCTCAAAGTCTCATACTCAAAGGGGTCACTATGTATAAACCCTCTATATCACGTGTGTTCAAGGCCTATATTTAAAATCCCTTATCTGTAAAATTTCTCATTAATAAAATGTACCCCTTTGTATACAAATCTATAAATTTTTTCCAAAACTATTTTAAATATTCCATATGTATATTTATTTCTATAAATTTTAGAAATAAAAAATATCCTTCTGTTGAACTCATCTAAGGAAGGAAAGTATGGTGTGGTTTCTTGGTATAAAAGCTTCTTTTTAATGTCCCTTCCCTAGTGATAACTATCTCTATTACTCAGTTCACTTGCTGGAATCTACCAAGAAGGATTGGGACCAAGTGGTGGGCTACAAGGAAGCAGAGATTTGGGGCAGTGGAGTCACCAAATGCTTTGATGTTGCAATTGGACCAAGGAGAGGGTAAGATGGTCTCTGCATTGGCAATCCAATATGAAACTTTATGGACAAAGTATGAAAGGGCAGCTTTACAAGTTGTGGCATCTGCATCATCGGCCCCTAAAAGTCTCGTACTCAGGGGGGTCACTACGTATAAACCCTCTATATCATGTGTGTTCAAGGCCTATATTTAAAATCCCTTATCTATAAAATTTTTCATTAATAAAATGTACCCCTTTGTATACAAATCTGTAAATTTTTTCCAAAACTATTTTAAATATTCCCTTATGTATATTTATTTCTATAAATTTTAGAAATAAAAAAATATCCTTCTATTGAACTCACGTGATAGGGTTACATATGATGAGTGACCCCCCCAAGGTCTCGTAGGGATGGGGAGCACTTAAAGATGAGCAAATTTGTTATGGCTTTGGAGCCTCGTCTGTGCTCAAAATTAATGAGTAAAGATCCAACAACATACGTGGAGGCACTTTGCATTGCGACACGAAAGAAGCTTCTCTAAATATCGAATCCTCTTTTGTGTCTTCCAATAGCTTCAACTTCTAAGGTGGAGGTAATGGAAACTCCTCAGGTACCAAAGTCCTTTGAGTTAGATCATAATATCTCCCAATTGATGGCAGAGTTTGCTTATTTGAAATTGCAATTGGTTAATGCATGACAACCTAGAGCACCAAAGAGTGAAGATAGGCCTCGAGATAAGAGTGGGGTCACTTGCTATGAATGTAATGAAAAAGGTCACTATCACCCCAAGTGTCTTAGATTGAGAAAGAAAGAAGAAAAACAAGTATCCTTGTTAAAATCTTCTTCAAGCGATGAGGAAAGAGAGGTAATGATGGCTAAACGGGGGCGTGGTAAAGCAAAAGAAGAAAAAGAAAGCAAGGAAGAAGTAGATGAGGAACATCAGGAAGAGGAATGTTGTATTAAGAAAAAGAGGGCATCTAGAAGGAGAATGAGCTAGTTAGACTTTCCTTCAGGATAAGGCATTGGAAGCTATGACTTGTTGTCTGACCTTAAAGAAAAGGAAGCTCATATCACCTTTGGTCAATTACTTGCTTTGTCTCCAAAACTACAGAACGAATGGGGAAAGCTAGCAAGCACAAGAGTGTCAAAGAAGAAAAAGAAGAAAAGTATCATTCCTATTGTTAAAAAGGTAGATGTAGATGTTGACGATGATGTACCTGTGGTTGATGTGATCATTGATGGTCAAGTGATTTCTAATGTTTACATTGATGGAAATGCATCGATTAATGTCATGAGTGAGATGACCATGATAGATGCTGAGTACTACCTCTCCTTATTGCATCAAATTGGTGGACAATACTAGGGTAAATACCTTGGGAGTTGTGAAGAATCTAGAAGTGTATGTATGTGGAATTTCTATGCTGACTACTTTTTAGGTGATCCCTACCAAGCCAGCAGATGCACGTGCCTATCCATTGATTTTGGGAAGGCCTTGGCTATGCAAGGTGAAGGCTGTTCAAAAGTGGGATACTGGAGAATCGATTTTGGAGGGAAACCATAAGAAGGTGCGCTACAACATCAGAAGTCACAAAAAGGAAGTTGTCAAGGAGGAGTCTTTAACATTAGAGAGTTTGATCTCTAACTTAACCGATGAAGAAGAAGAGACAGGGTGTAGCTCTAAGGAGTCTAGCTCAGAGGGTGAGGTGGAAGGAGTGGCCTTTGGTCTTTGTCTTGGTGTTGATTGGGATGAGTCAGGAGGGAACAAGGTGGTGGTATAAGGAGATTCTGTAGAGGATGTGAGGCACACTAAACGATGCCAATGCAATGAAGAGCTTCTTGGTGATTCTCTATCTAGGTGGTGAGAAGCTCTAGTACTAAGATATGTTAGATGATTTTCCATGTCTCTTTGCAACAAGCTATTCACAAGTTCGACCAGTCTCTCTTGTGGAGCACAAGATTGAGTTGAAGCCAAAAAGCAAGCCAGTTGTGCAATGCTTAAGGTGATTGGGGGTGATCCAAGCTGATGAGGCACTAAAGAAAGAGGTAACACAACTACTTGAGGCGGGATTCATCTTTCCTGTTGACATTAGGGGAGAATTGGGGTCTCAAAATGGCCTCATAAGAAATGGGTTAAGAAATGGATTAGGCCTAATGCAAGTCCTCTTGTGGGGTTCAAGGGAGTCCTAACCCCCCTACCTAGGTGGGTGATCCCACCTCTTACACCTAGGAGGGGGCCACCTCTTACACCAAGGAGGGGGCACTTTTCCCAAAGTCAAAATTTCGAATTTCGAATTTGAATTCCCTCTCTCTCCCTCCTCCCCCGATCCTCCAAACTCAAACATTTGAATTTTGAATTTTGAATTTGAATTCCCTCCTCCCTCCTCCTCTTCCACACGTCCAATTCCTCCTCCTCCTCCTCCTCCTCCTCCCTCCCCCTGCCTCCCTCCTCCCTCCCCCCCTCCTCCTCCCTTTGTCCACATACCTCCTCCTCACTCCTCCCACATGCATCCTCCTGCTCCCCTTGTTGCTTTTTCCTCCTCCTCCCTCCTCCCACATGCATCCTCCTCCTTCCCCCCTGCTGCTTTTTCCTGCTCCTCCTCCTCCCTCATGCTCATCCATTCTCATCTTCCCTCATGCTCATGCCTACTCCTCCTTCCTCCTACTCATGCAAGCTCCTCTTGCCTCATGCTCACACCTCCTCCTATTGCTTCTACTCCTCCTACTCATGCATATTCGTCTGCCTTCATCCTCACACCTAGTCCTCTGCTTGCTTCTCCTCCCTTGTAATCATTCATGGTCCTTCTCATCGTGCATCAAACATCACCTACCTTCTATCATGGCATATCACAGTCTCTGTAAACTCTGCAACTATTGATGGCACCATTTGTGGAGATCTCCCATGTTACCATGTGACTGTACAATTGCAGGATCAATATGTGATCCATGATTGTTTTTTTCAAGAAAGAAGCATCTTGAACCTCAGTAGGTGCTCTAAAGAGGAGAATATGAGATAAAATGTTAACTTCATAGTGTTTCAATGTAATTTCTTACTTTGGATTATCCACAATGGTGCATTGCTTTTGGTAAGGTTCCCTTAGTTGTTCTATCAGGACCTTCATGGAGGATGATATGAGAATGGTGGGCATGGATGATATGGACTCTTAATATCAAAAGAGACAAAGTCATTCATGAGCAAGTTGTTTTGGAGGTGATGTAGGACTTGAAGGGAATGGTGATGCATACGAGATGCCTAGAGCTTGTGATGCTACTAATGTAAGTCTTGAAGCTCAACAGTTTATTGAAGAAGAAGAATTCACATGATGCATTGCATCTATTTAAATTTAAATTTCTAAAATGTTGTTTCTTCATGTGTGTAGTAGCAAGTAGGAATGGAGAATCTTTCCATTTGGAACAAGAAGGCATAGAGAATTCACAGTATTGACCCAAGGCAACCTACGTGATCCATTCCAATGTGTTGTACATGAGATTATAAGAACTTACGAGTTGAATGTGAGATTCCACAAATAGCATAGCAGTCTTTCTAAGGACTTAGTCGAGGATTCAAAGACCCTATTATTGGTGTATTAGAGTTGAAGAAGAAGAGAGACAGGCTATGAAGCCTCTTTGTGATACAATTTAAAATACAAACACCTATTTCTAATAATATTCTTCTATCTAAAGCAAAAAAATTTCATGTATCTACGACCGAATAGATTTGGACACCCTCCAAATGGCCAACTTCACGCCATGGTGGGTTTTTGCATTTTTGGACACCCCATGACATCCCGACCAACTTTGTCTTCAGTGCCGCAGTCCGAATTCCTTCAACATTTTCCAAAAATGGACATTGGAATGGCCCAAATTGTCAAATTCCTTCATCTACCTAATTGAAATCCATGTGTCTTTATAGATGCATCAACTTCAACATAGATAAACATGGAAAAGAAAATATTTACAAAGTAACTTAGCAAATGACAGTTGGTCAATATGATAACTTATGTCCCTTAGCACATCTCTAGTAAAACCCTTAGGTAATATATTCTCTATATAATCTCTTGCACTTTGGAGGAACCTTGTAGGTTGGCTATGTCAATGTAATTTTAAATTTAATCCAGAAGACTTTGATCTTCCAATACATCACCTTGTAAATTTTCATTTTCTTTGTTTATCTTGCCTTTGGAACCACCTTTTAGGTTGGCTATGTAAATGAAATATTTGATTTCATATCACTAAATCACCTTGAAATAATTTGATGCATTACATGAGAAAATATATAGTTTAAAGAGGAATCTAAAATTTTCATTTTCTATGTTTTCTTAGTCATGGAGGTTGGCTATGTCCATGTATCTTTTATTTTAATTTTTAGGTTTGCTACTATACAACCTTGTAAAGGATTGATGCACTTCATGATTTCCTATGAAGAAATATAGATTTTGAAGAGGTAGATGAACTTAGTTTGACAACTTCATCCATTTTGATGTCCATTTTTGGCAAATAAAAGAGGAATTTGACCATGGTGCAGAAGGCAAAGTTGGTTAGGACATCATGGGGTATCCAAAAATGCACAAACCTGTCCAGATGGTAAAATTCTCGTCATGGCAGGTTTGTGCATTTTTGGACACCCCATGATGCCCTAACCAAATTTGCCTTCTGCGCTATGGTCAAATTCCTCCTACATTTGCCAGAAATGGTCACCAAAATTACCAAACTTGGTCAAGAGTATTATTTTGACTTGGAATATTCATAATATTTTCCTAAATTATTTTTACTAAAAAATATATACAAGTAATAGAACTTAATTGCATGGAATATGAAGAGAATAGTAAAATAGCTATAACTTTTGCGCTATAACTCCGATTGCAAATTTTTTTAGTTCAAAATCGAGAGCATGAGTAGCTCTATGATATTTGATTATAAAAATATGGTCTAAAATATTTCCATGAATGTCCAAATTCAATGTAGAAGACCTTCAAAAGTCAGTCACAAGTTGAGGGGGTCATAAATTTGTACTTACTTTGGATACAAATGAAGGAAAAGGGACAAGTTTGCATCTAAAAGGTTCACCTCTCTACACAACAAACTTGGAGGTGGTGTATTCAATACTCTACAATTCAAAGCGACATTATTGGACCTTATATTGAAATAACAACACATTCAAAATTTCAACCATGACTCAATAAAAATTATTGCTTATGACATGGTATCTTGCAAGGAAGAGAATGTGATAAAATGTACATTTTTGTATTATAATCTCTGCATTCAAATACAAAGACTCTTCATAGCTTGTACCTCCTCTTTGCTACCTCTAATACATAGAAAAAAGAGGCTTTGAAATCCCCAAGTAAGATCCTAATACTAATACCATTAAGGCTCTCCTCTCACGGTAGCCAGGTACAAAGTTTTTTACACCATGGATAATGGGATACAATGCAATAGGGGAAGCCATGTGATGTGGATCACAATGATCAAGCTATCAATACTTTGATGCACTTCTGTAGTTAAGTAGGCCATTCTAAAAATTGGATGTGGAAGACCAAATAGGTATAAACTATAAACTTTAGACATGAAAACTTTATACATATTTCCTGAAAACTTTGGACACAAAACCACACAATAAAACCATCAATGCTTTTAACATCCTCCAAGTCATGAAGAAAACCTACACAAATTCCAAAATGCCCAACCTACAATTTATGGATAGCTTGTACTAGTCAAACACATTGTTTGATGTTGCACGACAGATAAAATGGACATTTTCATGCATTTCTCTAGATTCTTGCCTGCCATTTCATCATTTCAAGTAAAGTTGAAGGACTATACATTTCATTTTCCATGAGATTAAAAGGTATTTCTGCACATAACATGACTTTGGTCACTTTATTCATGACCATGCCTCTACAACACACTAGAGTTCACAATATTGCCACCTTGTATCACTTTCTTCCTGACCATGGATCCAGAACACATGAGCTCATAGCATTACCACCTTGTATCACTGTCTTCCAGACCATGCCTGTTGGGAAAACAATAGCTGTAGGAGAGGAAAGAGCAATTATATCCTATATGAGAAGGAAAAGAAAAGGGAAAAGCTCCAGTAGGAGAGCAAAGAGTTGCTTTAGCAGAAGGAGAAGTGCTTGTAGGAGGGAAAAGAGCACATGTACCAGAAGGAGAAGCACCTGCAGAAGGGAAAGAGAACCTGTAGGATATGGCAGCAAAACAAGAGGCCATAGAGCAAGAGAAGGCAGATCAAGAGAGGAAAGAGAAGGTAGAGGTAGAGCATGAGGAGATAGAGCAAGAGGAGGCACAGAAACAGTGAGAAGAGCAAGAGAGAGAAGACCAGCTATAGGAGGTGCTGCAACCAAAATTTTGAAAAAATGGGGTGGAGAGAGCAGCTAGACCAGAGCAAAGGAGAAGAGAGAGAGGGGGCAGTAGGCTAGAGGACAAAAGAAATTCATCCAAAAGGTCCCACAATGGAGGGAGAGGGAAGTTGGACCAGAGCAGAGGAGCAGAGAAAGGGGACAGACCTATAGTAGGCAAGAGGACAAATGAAATTCGTCCAAAAGGTCCCTTGAGTCCATCTCTCTCTAGTTTATTCTCTCTCTATGAGTAGTATGTCTGAAACCTCTTCTTCTCCCTTGTGTTTCTAGTATTTTGAGTTGCATTTGAGTGGAGTATATTGGTAATGAAGGTCACTTCAGGTTCTCTCTCTTGAGTGTCTCTTCCCTTTTTCCATTGCTTTCTCTTCCAAAGTGCTCAGAAGTGATGTCTATTCGGCTACTCATTGCGCATACATGGTTTATCTATATCCCAAGCCACAAAGGGAGCTCTTCCTTCCCTCCTAGGTGACCTCTATGGGACTTGGATCATTGATGAAGTCTAAGCATGGAGGTAGTATTCTCCCAAGTCGGCACCAATAGAAGGAGTAGGTGTTTTTCATGAGACAGTTTGACCCCCTATCAGTATTTTGCTCATAACTTTTTGCTGGGTGGTACGATTTGGGCGAATCTTATATCAATGTGAAGTATCTTCAAGGAGAATCATCTTATGTCTTTAGTTATTGTATTAGATTTCAAACCAAAAATCTATGACTTTCTGTGTGTGACTATGTCTTTTTAAGATAGTTTTTACCCCCGTCCAGTAAACTGGCCATATCTTTTTAACCGCTTCTCTGTTTCTTATGAAACTTATATCAAAGTGAAGCCCATTTCAAGGCACATCTAGATATGTGTTTGAATATTTTATATCATGTCTCTATTCAAAGTTATGGGTCTCTGTGTCTTATCACAATTTGGAGAGTGTTTTGAGCTGTGTAAAGGTGTCTATGAAGGAGGTGCAATGTTTCCTCGGAACCTACCCATCTGACCCAATCAACCCCTCCCAACTCCTTGATATATATTAGTTCATGTCATGTTGAGCCACAAGATATTCTTTGAACAATGTATCACTCTTCTCTTTGGTGCAGACCGGCTTACTGAGATTATGGCCTTTGCTAATCCTTTCCTTCTTCCTATGGTTGAGTACAACATCACTTGGGATGTTACCATCTTCATTCTCATATAAGGGAGGAAACTATGGTGTGGCCTCTTGGTATAAAAGTTTATTTTTAATTTCCCTTTCCCAGTGATAACTATCTCTATCACTCAGTTCAAAAGCAGCAGGAAGTGAAGAGGTGTGTGAAGTTTATTACCCCCAACTTCATGTCACAGTGGTTCAACATTTAGGCAAGTAGTACTACTCCCATCATGTGATTTGGATTTTTTCAACAAATCATCCATGTAGCTTTCATAGATTAAGGGTTGTAACAATGAGCCATCCAACACCTATTTCATTAATTTTGGACTTTTTGTGTTGTTTTTGGACGAAGCCCAAAAATCCTTCCCAAATGAAAACTTTACTTTGTGAAAATATCCTTCCCAAATCAAAATTTTACTTTCTGAAAATATTCTTCCCAAATCAAAAGTTCACTTTGTGGCACTATCATATTCACATAAAAATATTGTTTTTTTAATCTATACTTTTGCACCAACATGCAAGAATTTGAAATAATCTTATATTAGAAATTCTAGGTATATCTAATTTATTTGTTAATTTAATTATTTTTAATATTTTTCCTTGAGTTTTTTCCTTGACGTGATAAATTTATAAATCCATGAAAGGAGACTTAAATATTTTATGAAAATAACATTGTCACTCGCAACATGCACAAAACTTTTAAAACTTTTAATATATAGAAAAAAGACATGATGCCATAAGACCCAAGTTTTGTATTGAACCAAAGAGGTGTAATAGCAATTATAGCTATTATTATATGATTACATTGAGAGACGTTGCTCTCAGCTAGAGCCTTTATATCCAAAATGATATAGATTGAACATATGTTTACAATTTAAATTGTTGCTCTTAAAGAGCCTCAATTCGTGCCATCTGCATAATTTGACTCCCCATTATCTTATTGCTCAATGTCACGATAGTCCCTTGCCAGGTGCCATCTGCATAATTTGACTCCCACTTGTCTTGCCAAGCCTTGCCCCTTGGGTGCATTGACTCCCCATTGTCTTATTTCTCAATGCGATAGTCCCTTGCCAGGTGCCATCTGCATTAACTCCCTATTGTCTTGCCAAGCCTTGACCCTTGGGTGACATCTAGTGCAAAATACAGGTGCCATCTGCATTAACTCCCATAAGTTATCTTGCCAAGCCTTGCCCCTTGGGTGCATTGACTCCCCATTGTCTTATTGCTCAATGTGATAGTCCCTTGCCAGGTGCCATCTCGGTGCCATCTACATTAACTCCCTATTGTCTTGGCAAGCCTTGACCCTTGGGTGACATCCAGTGCATATTTTGACTCTCATTTGACATAGGAGGTGATGACTATGATTATAATTGTCTTGGATTGGCTTCTTGCCTAGTACCCAAATAAAATCCTTCAATGGACTTCAATACAAAGCTTTAATCATGGACATTCTTCATTTGCGCTATCTCCTTCTACTTCCTCCATGGTGAGCATCCTTAAAAATTTGTACCCCCCCTTCCCCCCCCCTTCCGCCCCCCTTCCCTCCCTCCAAGGGGGGTCTGGCGGCCACGGCCGCCAACCTCTCCTAACCCCCCCCGCCCCCCTTCCCCCCCTCCAGGGGGGTCTGGTGGCTGCGGCTGCTAGCCCACCCGCCCCCCTCCCCCCCCCTTCTGCCCCCCTTCCCCCCCCGCCCCCCTTCCCCCCCTCTAGGGGGTCTGGCGGCCACGGCCACCAACCCCCCCTCCCCCCCGCCCCCCTTCTCGCGGCTGCACCACCCCCCCTTTTTGCCAGCCCCCCCTTCCCCCCCTCCAGGGGGTCTGATGGCCCCCCCTCCTTCCCCCCCTTCTGCCCCCCGCCAGACCTCCCCCCTCTTCCACCCCCCTTCCCCTCTTCCCCCCCTCCCTCTCTCCCTCCCTCCCTCCCCCACCAGACCCGCCCCCCCCTTCCCTCCCCTAGCTGGCCCCCGCCCCTCCCTCCCCCCCCTCCCTACCCAGCTCCCCTCCCCCCTCCTCCCCGCCTCTCCCTCCCCTCCCCCTCCCTCTCCTCCCACCCCTCCATCCTCCCCTTCTCCTCCCCTCCTGGCAGGAACCTTTCTCTCTCTAGTTCCTCTCTCTTCAAATTTTTTTAAAAAAATCTATATAAAGAATTAATCAAAAAAATTTGCAAGTACCTGGAAAAGTTTTGTAAGTTTGCTTTTTCTTGCTTTCTTGCTCTTCCTTCCTTGCTTTCTTGATCGTCCTTGCTTTCTTGCTTCAATGAATGAAATGAGGGGAGAATGAATGAAGAAGGAAGAGACTATATAAGAAAAATTAGGTTTTTCTCCTCCTCTCCTATTGGCTTTCCATTCCTCCCCTCTCCTATTGGCTTTTCATTTATCCCCTCTCCCATTGGCTCCCATTACTCCCCCTCTCCCATTGGACCCCCATCCCTCATCCCAATCTTCCATTAGCCCTCCCCCCATCCATTTCTTCTTCCTCCCCCATTGCCACCACTCCCATCCCACATTTCCACCACGTCCCATACTCCTCCCATTTCCCAAAATCCCATATTTCCCCATCTCACCCTCCTCTTTTTCATCCCCTATTAACTCCCCTCAGTCATTTCACTCCCTTATTATCCTACTCCCCTATTACCTTACCCTCTCCCATTCCATTCTTCCCTCCCCACTCTCACTTCCACTTCCCATTACTCACTTGCCATTTGAAAACTATTAATATATTATTATACTATTTTTTATACTTATTATCATACACCCCTATTACTTCCCTCTCCCATTCCACTCCTCCTCACTCCCACTTCCGCTTCCCATTACTCACTTGCTATACACATTTGCAAACTATTAATATATTATTATATGATTTTTTATACTATTTGCAAACTTACATGTGGGCAAAATCACAGGTGTCAAAGCGATCCTATTGTGGTCATACAACAACTGTGCTTTTATTCAAGGGCATATTTATCCTCATCAGCAACTTATTTACTCAAGGTATGAAGTGCATAATTTGTGCACTAGGTGTTTACTTTATTGTATCAAAATTGTTTGCCACACACACACACATATACACATACTGAGAATTTTCTAATATTATCGCATCTACATTTCTTCGATGGGAACAAAACTTTGTATACGCCTCAACCTAGGTCGTATTGACTTGCATACAAAGTGGTGCACCCATCCCATAAGTACTTGTTTGGATAACACACCTCCAAACATATTTTATGACGATTGTGCATAACACTAGGAACAAAATGGTGTATAATGTGAGATCGACTATGCAAAACATATCCAATGGACACAAGACTTTGCATGTTCCTCAACCTAGGCAGTATTGACTTGTGTGCAAAGTGGCATCCCCATCCGATAAGTACTTGTTTGAAAAATACACCTACAATCGTGTTTTTTGATGGTTGTACATGACACCAAGGCCAAAAATGGTATTTAATACTCAATCTACCATGTAAAGCATATCCGATGGGCACAATACTTTGCACATGCCTCAAAAGTGGTGGTATGGTATTCCATGCAAAGTGGAACTCCCATTCAATAAGTACTTGGTATGATAATATACCTATTAACAGCGTGTTCTTTGACGGCGGATGTGCATAACACCAGGGGGAAAATGGCGTATAATGTGTGATCCCCCATGCAAAGCATAACCGATAGACACAATACTATGCACGCACATCAACCTAGTTGAAATTTACTTTCTTGCAAAGTGGCTCCCCCATCTGACAAGTACTTTTTAGAATATCATACCTAGGACCATGTTCTTTATTGGTTGTTGTCCATGACACTAAGGCAAAAATGCTAATTTATGCTTAATCGACAATGCAACGCATATGTGATCATCACAATACTTTGCACACATCTCAACCTAGGTATTATTGACTTACATGCAAAGTGGCATGCCTATCCCATAAGTACTTAGTCGAAAAACACATCTAGGACTGCGTTTTTACGGTTGTGCATGACACTAAGGCCAAAACATTGTTTAATGCTTGTTTCACAATGCAAAGCATATCCGATGGGCACAATACTTTGCATGAGTCTCAAAAATTGTGGTATTGCATTGCATGCAAAGCGGTACACCCATCTGATAAGCAATTGGTTGGATAACACACCTAAAAGCATGCTTTTTTATGGTTGTGCATGACATTGAGGCACAAACGGAGATTAATACGTGATATATCATGCAAAGTACATCCAATGGGCACAATATTTTGCACCCACCTCAACCTAGGTGTTATTGAGTTGCATGAAAAGTGGCATGTCGGTTAGATAAGTACTTGATCCCATACCACACCTAGGACCGTGTTTTTTTACAAATGTGCTTAACACTAAGGCAAAAATGGTGTTTTATGCTTGATCAACAATGCAAAGCATATCCGATGGGCATAATACTTTGCACACACCTTCAACTAGGTGGAATTGACTTACATGCAAAGTGGCATGCCCATCCCATAAGTGCTTGATCGGATAATATACCTAGCAGTGTGTTTTTCTACGGATGTGCATGACACTAGAGCAAAAATAGTATTTCATGCTCGATCAACCATGCAAAGGATATCCGATGGGCACAACACTTTTCCTACATCGCAACCTAGGTGGTATTGAAATGTTCTCAAAGAGGCATACCCATCCAATAACTACTAGGTCAGATAACACACCTAAGGGCGTGTTTTTTTGCGAATGTGCATGACACTAGAGCAAAAATAGTATTCAATGCTCGATCGATCATGAAAAGGATATCTGATGGGCACAAAACTTTTTGTATGCCTCAACCTAGGTGATATTGAAATGTTCTCAAAGAGGCACACCCATCCGATAAGTACTTGGTCAGATAACACAGCTAAGGGCGTGTTTTTTTGTGGATGTGCATATCACTAGAGAAAAAATGGTGTATAATGCATGATCGACCATGCAAAGCATATCTGATGGTGACAATACTTTGCACGCACCTCAACGTAGTTAAAACAGACTTGCATGCAAAGTGGAGCCCCCATCCGATAAGTACTTGTTTGAATAACACACCTAGGACCGTGTTTTTTCATGGTTGTGCATGACACTAAGGCAAAAACGGTGTTTTATGCTTGATCGACAATGCAAAGCATATCTGATGGGCATAATACTTTGCACACACCTTCAACTAGGTGTAATTGACTTACATGCAAAGTGGCACGCCCATCCCATAAGTGCTTGATTGGATAACATACCTAGCAGCGTGTTTTTTTACAGATGTGCATGACACTAGAGCAAAAATAGTATTTAATGCTCGATCGACCATGCAAAGCATATCCGATGTGCACAACACTTTTCGTATGCCTCAACCTAGGTGGTATTGAAATGTTATCAATGAGGCACACCCATCCGATAAGTACTTGGTCAGATAACACACCTAAGTGCGTGTTTTTTTGCGAATGTCCATATCACTAGGGAAAAAATGGTGTATAATGCGTGATCGACCGTGCAAAGCATATCCGATGGTGACAATACTTTGCATGCACCTCAACGTAGTTGAAATAGACTTGTGTGGAAAGTGGATCCCCCATCCGATAAGTAATTATTTGAATGACACACCTACGGCCGTGTTTTTATATGGTTGTGCATGATACAAAGGAAAAAACGGTGTTTTATGCTTCATCGACAATGCAAAGCATATCCGATGGGCACAATACTTTGCACAAACCTTTAACTAGGTGGAATCGACTTACATGCAAAGTGGCATTCCCATTGCATAAGTACTTGATCGGATAACACACCTAGCAGCGTGTTTTTTTACGGATGTGCCTGACACTAAGGAAAAAATGGTATTTAATGCTTGATCGACCATGCAAAGCATATCCGATGGGCACAATACTTTTCCTACACCTTAACCTAGGTGGTATTGAAATGTTCTCAAAGAGGCACACCCATCGGATAAGTACCTGGTCAGATAACACACCTAAGGGCGTGTTTTTTTGCGCATGTGCATCACTCGAGAAAAAATGGTGTATAATGCGTGATCGACCATGCAAATCATATCCGATGGTGACAATACTTTGCACGCATCTCAAGTAGTTGAAACGGACTTGCGTGGGAAGTGGAGCCTCCATCCGATAAGTACTTGTTTGCAAAACACACCTAGGACCGTGTTTTTTCATGGTTGTGCATGACACTAAGGCAAAAACGGTGTTTTATGCTTGATCGACAATGCAAAGCATATCTGACGGGCACAATACTTTCCACACACCTTCAACTAGGTGGAATTGACTTACATGCAAAGTGGCATTCCCATCGCATAAGTACTTGATCGGATAACACACCTAGTAGCGTGTTTTTTTATGGATGTGCATGACACTAAGGCAAAAATGGTATTTAATGCTCGATCAACCATGCAAAGCATATTCGATGGGCACAATACCTATCGTACACCTTAACCTAGGTGGTATTGAAATGTTCTCAAAGAGACACACCCATCCAATAAGTACTTGGTCAGATAACATACCTAAGGGCATGTTTTTTTACGGATGTGCATATCACTACGGGAAAAATGTTGTGTAATGCGTAATCGACCATGCAGAGCATATCCGATGGTGACAATACTTTACACACATCTCAACCTAGTTGAAACGGACTTGCGTGCAAACTAGAGTCCCCATCTGATAAGTACTTGTTTGATTAACACACTTAGGACCGTGTTTTTTTATGGTTGTGCATGACACTAAGGCAAAAACGGTGTTTTATTCTTGATCGACAATGCAAAGCATATCCGATGGGCACAATACTTTGCACACACCTTCAACTAGCTGGAATTGACTTACATGCAAAGTGGCACTCCCATCCCATAAGTTCTTGATCGGATAATATCGACAATGCAAAGCATATCTGATGGCCACAATACTTTGCACACACCTTCAACTAGGTGGAATTGACTTACATTCCAAGTGGCACACCCATCCTATAAGTGCTTGATCAGATAACATACCTAGCAGTGTGTTTTTTTAACGGATGTGCATGACACTAGAGCAAAAATAGTATTTAATGCTCGATCGACCATGCAAAGGATATCCGATGGGCACAATACTTTTCCTACACTACAACCTAGGTGGTATTGAAATGTTCTCAAAGAAGCACACCCATCCCATAAGTACTTGGTCAGATAACACACCTAAGGGCGTGTTTTTTTGCAGATGTGCATACCACTAGGAAAAAAACGGTGTATAATGCGTGATCGACCATGCAAATCATATCTGATGGTGACAATACTTTTCACGCACCTCAACATAGTTGAAAAGGACTTGTGTGCAAAGTGGAGCCCCCATCCGATAAGTACTTGTTTGAATAACACACCTACGGCCATGTTTTTATATGGTTGTGCATGACACTAAGGCAAAAACGGTGTTTTATGCTTGATCGACAATGCAAAGCATATCCGATGGGCACAATACTTTGCACACACCTTCAACTCAGTGGAATTGACTTACATGCAAAGTGGCATTCCCATCGCATAAGTACTTGATCGGATAACACACCTAGCAGCGTGCTTTTTTACGGATGTGCATGACACTAAGGCAAAAATGGTATTTAATGCTCGATCGACCATGCAAAGCATATCCGATGGGCACAATACTTTTCCTATGCCTTAACCTAGGTGGTATTGATATGTTCTTAAAGAGGCACACCCATCCGATAAGTACTTGGTCAGATAACATACCTAAGGGTGTGTTTTTTGCGGATGTGCATATCACTACGGGAAAAATGTTGTATAATGCATAATCGACCATGTAGAGCATATCCGATGGTGAAAATACTTTGCACACATCTCAATTTAGTTGAAACAGACATGCGTGCAAACTGGAGCCCCCATCCGATAAGTACTTGTTTCATTAACACACTTAGGACCGTGTTTTTTCATGGTTGTGCATGACACTAAGTCAAAAATGGTGTTTTATGCTTGATCGACCATGCAAATCATATTCGATGGGTACAATACTTTGCACACACCTTCAACTAGGTGGAATTGACTTACATGCAAAGTGGCATGCCCATCCCATAAGTGCTTGATCGGATAACATACCTAGCAGCGTGTTTTTTTACGGATGTGCATGACACTAGAGCAAAAATAGTATATTTAATGCTCGATCGACCATGCAAAGGATATCTAATGGGCACAACACTCTCCTACACCACAACCTAGGTGGTATTGAAATGTTCTCAAAGAGTCACACCCATCCGGTAAGTACTTCGTCAGATAACACACCTAAGGGCATGTTTTTTTGCAGATATGCCTATCACTAGGGAAAAAACGGTGTATAATGCATGATCGACCATGCAAATCATATCCGATGGTGACAATACTTTGCGCGCACCTCAATGTAGTGGAAACAGACTCGTGTGCAAAGTGGAGCCCCCATCCGATAAGTACTTGTTTAATTAACACACTTAGGACCGTGTTTTTTCATGGTTGTGCATGACACTAAGGCAAAAACGGTGTTTTATGCTTGATCAATAGTGCGAAGCATATCCGATGGGTACAATACTTTTCACACACCTTCAACTAGGTGGAATTGACTTACATGGAAAGTGGCACTCCCATCCCATAAGTGCTTGATTGGATAACATACCTAGCAGCGTGTTTTTTTACGGATGTGCATGACACTAGAGCAAAAATAGTATTTAATGCTCGATCTATCATGCAAAGGATATCCGATGGGCCCAACACTTTTTGTATGCCTCAACCTAGGTGCTATTGGAATGTTCTCAAAGAGGCACACCCATCCAATAAGTACTTGGCTAGATAACACACCTAAGGGTGTGTTTTTTTGCGGATGTGCATATCACTCGGGAAAAAATGGTGTATAATGTGTGATCGACCATGCAAAGCATATCCGATGGTGACAATACTTTGCACGCACCTCAACATAGTTGAAACAAACTTGCGTGCGAATTGGAGCCCCCATCCGATAAGTACTTGTTCGAATAACACACATAGGACCGTGTTTTTTCATGGTTGTGCATGACACTAAGGCAAAAACGGTGTTTTATGCTTGATTGACAATGCAAAGCATATCCGATGGGCACAATAATTTGCACACACCTTCAACTAGGTGGAATTGGCTTATATGCAAAGTGCCATTCCCATCGCATAAGTACTTGATCGGATAACACACCTAGCAGCGTGTTCTTTTACGGATGTGCATGACACTAAGGCAAAAATGGTATTTAATGCTCGATCGACCATGCAAAGAATATTCAATGGGCACAATACTTTTCCTACACCTTAACCTAGGTGGTATTGAAATGTTTTCAAAGAGGCACACCCATCCGATAAGTACTTGGTCAGATAACATACCTAAGGGCATGTTTTTTCGTGGATGTGCATATCACTATGGGAAAAACGTTATATAATGCGTAATCGACCATGCAGAGCATATCTGATGGTGACAACATTTTGCACGCATCTTAACCTAATTCAAACGGACTTGCGTGCAAACTGGAGTCCCCATCCGATAAGTACTTGTTTGATTAACACACTTAGGACCGTGTTTTTTCATGGTTGTGCATGACACTAAGGCAAAAACGGTGTTTTATGCTTGATCGACAATGCAAAGCATATCCGATGGGCACAATACTTTGCACACACCTTAAACTAGGTGTAATTGACTTACATGCAAAGTGGCACTCCCATCCCATTAGTGCTTGATTGGATAACATACCTAGCAGTGTGTTTTTTTATGGGTGTGCATGACACGAGCAAAAATAGTATTTAATGCTCGATCGACCATGAAAAGCATATCCGATGGGCACAACACTTTTCAAACGCCTCAACCTAGGTTGTATTGAAAGGTTCTCAATGAGGCACACCCATCCGATAAGTACTTGGACAGATAACACACCTAAGGGTGTGTTTTTTTGCGGATGTGCATATCACTAGAGAAAAAATTGTGTATAAAGCGTGATCGACCATGCAAAGCATATCCGATGGTGACAATACTTTGCACGCACATTAACGTAGTTGAAACAGACTTGTGTACAAAGTGGAGCCCCCATCCGATAAGTACTTGTTTGCATAACACACCTAGGACCGTGTTTTTTCATGGTTGTGCATGACACTAAGGCAAAAACGGTGTTTTATGCTTGATCGACAATGCAAAGCATATCCGATGGGTACAATACTTTGCACACACCTTCAACTAGGTGGAATTGACTTACATGGAAAGTGGCACTCCCATCCCATAAGTGCTTGATTGGATAACATACCTAGCAGCATGTTTTTTTACGGATGTGCATGACACTAGAGCAAAAATAGTATTTAATGCTCGATCTATCATGCAAAGGATATCCGATGGGCCCAACACTTTTTGTATGCCTCAACCTAGGTGCTATTGGAATGTTCTCAAAGAGGCACACCCATCCAATAAGTACTTGGCTAGATAACACACCTAGGGGTGTGTTTTTTTGTGGATGTGCATATCACTCGGGAAAAAATGGTGTATAATGTGTGATCGACCATGCAAAGCATATCCGATGGTGACAATACTTTGCACGCACATCAACATAGTTGAAACAAACTTGTGTGTGAATTGGAGCCCCCATCCGATAAGTACTTGTTCGAAAATGGTATTTAATGCTCGATCGACCATGCAAAGAATATTCAATGGACACAATAATTTTCCTACACCTTAACCTAGGTGGTATTGAAATGTTTTCAAAGAGGCACACCCATCCGATAAGTACTTGGTCAGATAACATACCTAAGGGCATGTTTTTTTGTGGATGTGCATATCACTATGGGAAAAACGTTATATAATGCGTAATCGACCATGCAGAGCACATCTGATGGTGACAACATTTTGCACGCATCTGAACCTAATTCAAACGGACTTGCGTGCAAACTGGAGTCCCCATCCGATAAGTACTTGTTTGATTAACACACTTAGGACCGTGTTTTTTCATGGTTGTGCATGACACTAAGGCAAAAACGGTGTTTTATGCTTGATCGACAATGCAAAGCATATCCGATGGGCACAATACTTTGCACACACCTTAAACTAGGTGGAATTGACTTACATGCAAAGTGTCACTCCCATCCCATTAGTGCTTGATTGGATAACATACCTAGCAGTGTGTTTTTTTATGGGTGTGCATGACACGAGCAAAAATAGTATTTAATGCTCGATCGACCATGAAAAGCATATCCGATGGGCACAACACTTTTCAAACGCCTCAACCTAGGTTGTATTGAAAGGTTCTCAATGAGGCACACCCATCCGATAAGTACTTGGTCAGATAACACACCTAAGGGTGTGTTTTTTTGCGGATGTGCATATCACTAGAGAAAAAATTGTGTATAAGGCGTGATCGACCATGCAAAGCATATCCGATGGTGACAATACTTTGCACGCACATAACGTAGTTGAAACAGACTTGTGTACAAAGTGGAGCCCCCATCCGATAAGTACTTGTTTGCATAACACACCTAGGACCGTGTTTTTTCATGGTTGTGCATGACACTAAGGCAAAAACGGTGTTTTATGCTTGATCGACAATGCAAAGCATATCCGATGGGTACAATACTTTGCACACACCTTCAACTAGGTGGAATTGACTTACATGCAAAGTGGCACGCCCATCCCATAAGTGCTTGATCAGATAACATACTTAGCAGCATGTTTTTTTACGGATGTGCATGACACTAGAGCAAAAATAGTATTTAATGCTCGATCGACTATGAAAAGGATATCCGATGGGCCCAACACTTTTCGTAGTTGAAATAGACTTGCGTGCAAAGTGGAGCCCCCATCCAATAAGTACTTGTTTGATTAACACACCTAGGACCGTGTTTTTTCATGGTTGTGCATGACACTAAGGCAAAACCATTGTTTTATGCTTGATCGACAATGCAAAGCATGTCTGACAGGCACAATACTTTGCACACACCTGCAACTAGGTGGAATTGACTTACATGCAAAGTGGCACTCCCATCCCATAAGTGCTTGATCGGATAACATACCTAGCAGCATGTTTTTTTACGGATGTGCATGACACTAGAGCAAAAATAGTATTTATTGCTCGATCGATCATCCAAAGGATATCCGATGGGCACAAAACTTTTTGTATGCCTCAGCCTAGATGGAATTGGAATTTTCTCAAAGAGGTAAACCCATCCAATAAGTACTTGGTCAGATAATACACCTAAGGGCGTGTTTTTTTGCGGATGTGCATATCACTCGGGAAAAAATGGTGTATAATGCATGATCGACCATGCAAAGCATATCCTATGGTGACAATACTTTGCACGCACCTCAACGTAGTTGAAACGGACTTGCGTGCAAAGTGGAGCCCCCATCCAATAAGTACTTGTTTGAATAACACACCTAGGGCTGTGTTTTTATATGGTTGTGCATGACACTAAGGCAAAAAAGGTGTTTTATGCTTGATCCACAATGCAAAGCATATCCAATGGGCACAATACTTTGCACACACCTTCAACCAGGTGGAATTGACTTACATTTAGAGTGGCATTCCCATCACATAAGTACTTGATTGGATAACACACCTAGCAGTGTGTTTTTTTATAGATGTGCATGACACTAAGGCAAAAATGGTATTTAATGCTCGATAGACCATGCAAAGCATATCCAATGGCAACAATAATTTTCCTATGCCTTAACCTAGGTGGTATTGAAATTTTCTCAAAGAGGCACACCCATCCGATAAGTACTTGGTTAGATAACATACCTAAGGGCGTGTTTTTTTGCAGATGTGCATATCACTACAGGAAGAACATTGTATAATGCGTAATCGACCATGCAGAGCATATCCGTTGATGACAATACTTTGCATGCATCTCAACCTAGTTGAAATAGACTTGTGTGAAAAGTGGAGCCCCCATCCAATAAGTACTTGTTTATTTAACACACTTAGGACCGTGTTTTTTCATGGTTGTGCATGACACTAAGCCAAAAACGGTGTTTTATGCTTGATCGACAATGCAAAGCATATCCGATGGGCACAATACTTTTCACACACCTTCAACTAGGTGGAATTGACTTACATGCAAAGTGGCACACCCATCCATAAGTGCTTAATTGGATAACATACCTAGTAGCGTGTTTTTTTACAGATGTGCATGACACTAGTATTTAATGCTCGATCAACCATGCAAAGGATAACTTGGCATGTCCATCTGATGAGTACTTGATCGGATAACTTCTCCCACCAATAAATTAAGTACTAATTAAAAATTATAATAAATGAATAGATTATTAAAAAGAGACTAATATTTATGTAATTGTTGCTACTACAGCTTGCTTACGAAGGACTCTCACAAAGGAGATGGCTATACATTTTGTTCCAGGGATGGATGTGATTTTATGTAGCAAAAGAGAAGTAGTTGCATTTGCTACAATCCATGATAGTGATCCGAATTCAGTTTGCCACTTTCAAAGACTTGGCGAAGATAAGGTGGCAGTTACTGTATCAAAGATTCTTAGCGTACAAGTTGAGCTAAAGTATAAATGTGGAGATATGGAAACACTTGGAGATGTTATGCCCTACAATACATCCAACAAATCATTTATAGCATGGGACAAAGATGAGACTTATGCAACAGACATTATCAAGAATACAAAGTGCACCACCTTGGATTTTACTATAGGGGACATTTTACAAATGAGATCATTTGCAAATAAGACTGTAGCGGAAGGTGAAGTATTGGGATTTGAACAAGTGGAGCAATGGTCATTTGCACAGATGATGATTTTAAAAGTCACTGATGATGGTATGGTTGATAACATAACATCCTTATATGATCCCTACTATGAGGTAGGCAAGAATATGAGATGGAGCATGCAATTTTTAAACATGAGAAAGAGGCACGTGGTTTTCAATGATAAAGACAAGGTATACTACAATATCAAAGGACCTAAAAAGCGTGCCCATGTGCCAGGCTCTATCACTTCAAATGTGGATGATTTCAATATACTCAATTATAGAAGTGACATCTTATCTGGAGTGGATGAGTTCATTGGTTCCAAGAAACAAAATGATTTTAGAAGCGAAGCCTTATCTGGGGTGGATGAATTCTTGCACAGTGAGAAGGGCAAAGGTTTCAATAGTGATGTCTTGTCAAGTGTGGATGAGTTCATGCATATTAACAAACCTGGTGTCAATCAAGCTTGTGGATTTGTGAAAGCCATGCAAGATGTCCCAATGAGTGATGTTCTCTCAGGAGTGGAAGAGTTTCAAGGTTCTCAATACTCTTGTAGAATATTGAATTCATTGAATGGTCCTAAGAGTATGTTAAAAACGAGGATGAGATCAATAGAGGATTATTCAATATTTAACTTTGATTGTGATATGGCCAAGGATGCAACGACCAATCATGGATGCTTGGTTACAAACAAATGTGAGGAGAAGAAGTGCATAAATATAGATAACAACGTGCACGAGGAACAAAAACGGTCGTACATATGCATGAAGAGAAAGCGAATCCAGGCAGATCCACAAAAGCAACCAAAGAGGAAGAGAGTAATGAAGGAGGAGAACATGTTAAATGCATTGGGATATCTATGTTGCAAGCGAAGATGTATGCGCTTCATTGATCTTGCAGACATCAGGGAATGTAGAGGACACGTGTGGCAAAGAAGAGGAAGCGAAAAAATGAATACTTTCTCACAAGTCTCTCTTGCTTTCTTCAGAATGGCAATAAAAGGCTAAGTTCAAGACAAAAGGTAAAACCTCTCGTAAATGGAAAAAGGATTTGCAATAAGGCATATCGCAATATTACTGGATTATCCCATGGTACATATTGGGATTTAGTCACCAAGGCAAAGGGCGGCAACAAATTTAGCATTCACGGTAATAGAGGAAGGTCTAAATCAAGAATCTCAACTGTCAGGGCAGCAGCAATTTTGCAAGACTTCATACATGAAAATGCTTTACCTCAACCCCATATATCTACCAAACTCCCTAACGGTGACGCGATCACTGAAATGCACCTTCCAATGGGCTTGACAAAGTTCGAAGTATTTGACTCTATTGCAGAAAAGCAAAGGCAAAGAGGGGATGCCATAGCTTCTTCTCATACTTTGTATACTCTTTGGAAGAAGAACTTTGGATATGTTAAAATCCCAAGGAGGCAAAAAATGTCAAAGTGCAATGTCTGTGATGATTTAAAGCGAGCGATTGAGAGTGCAACATGTCCAAATCAAAGGGAATTATACAAAAAAAACTGAAAATCTCATCATGACCTTATTTGACATTCCCTACAAAAATATGCATTTTGGAAGGAGCAAGCTATTTCGCATCCCAATGACTACATGTGCCTTATTGTAGATGGCATGGATCAGAATACAACAACATTGCCTCATTTTGTTGCCACTCCACCTAAATTACAAGGAAAGCACTTTCTAAAGACACATCTATGTGGAGTGTTAGTGCATGGAATTAAGTTCTTTGCAGATATATGGATTGATTCCTTGCATCTACATGATAGCAATCAAGTTGTAACATCTATTATGAAGGCAATTCGCAATGTACATGCAGAAAAAGGTCGCCTACCACCGACTTTGAGAATACAAGTTGATAATTGCTGGTGAGAAAATAAGAATGTACTCATGTTTGCATTCTGCTCCATGCTCGAATCTTCAATGAGGTCAAATGTGGATTTTTGTATGTTGGGCATACACATGAGGATATCGATTAGGTTTTTAGCACAATCTCAAGGGAGCTTAAATGCAAGGATGTGGAGACAATAGATGACTTGGTAAGAAGATGTGGCAAGCAAGTTGTGGTCGCAAGGAAAGTACAGTATGTGAGAGGCTCGAAAAAATGTATGATTGGAAGAGCTTCATTCTACCTTTCATACAAACGGGTGGTGATGCATTGACAGGTCATACCAATCCACACTACTTTCATTTTTTTTTAAAAGATGAAAAACCCGTAATGCAATGGCAACAGTATTCTCATGATACAAAATGGGAACCTGAAGAACCTTACAGTCTCTTAACTTTAATTCCCAGCAAGGAAAGGTATCCAACATGGGCTCCTATACAAGAATTCAATGAGAGGTCTAGCTATGAAATAGAAGGATTAAAAGCATTTATTACATACAAAGAGGAAATGCTCCGGAGATATCGTGATTCGAAGCCTACTTGGAGAGAACACACTACCACTGTAATTAACAAGACAAAAAATTTAATAAAGGACCTTGAGAGAATGCGAGGCTCAAAGGATGTCAAGGAAGAATGCAATATGTTTTGGCCAAATGCTCATAACGATTTGCGACCAACTCTAGTCTTTGAAAATGAATTTGTATCATTACTCCCATGTCCATATTGTGGACTGAAGAAGAGAGAGTTTATGCCACAAGTAGATATAGAGGTCGATTGTTTTGTTGTGGTTCAGCCATCGGATGATGAATATGAGAATGTGAAGTTTTGGGTTGCAAAAGTAGTTGATGTGCAAAGAGATGACCAAGGGAGAGCTACAACATTTACAGCGGTTTGGTATGAGCCAAAGGGCAGGAAGGAGAATATGGATAACAACACATTGTATACTAATTGTATAATGAAGGAGTGGGTCGCAAATGATGAAGCAGTCTCTCAAGTTTCGACGGAGACAATCATAGTGTCTTGGCATTCAAGGGCAAAGAAATCAAAGAAGCGCATGGGATATGAGGTAGAAGGAAAAATAAAAATACCACAGTAAACTATTTTGCATATAGCCTTGGAGGGGGTAAAGGGGGGCGGTGCAGCCGCCAAAACCCCCTGGGGGAGGAAGGTGGGGGCTAGCGGCCGCGGTCACCAGACCCCCCTAGAGGGGGGGAAGGGGGGCCGAAGGGGGGGGCCGCCAGACCCCCTAGAGGGGGGGAAGGGGGGCGGGAGGGAAGGGGGGGGTTCTGGCAGCCGTGGCTGCCAGACCCCCCTAGAGGGGGGGAAGGGGGGAGGGAAGGGGGGGGTAGGTCTAGTGGGGGAGGGAAGGGGGGTCTGGCAGCCACGGCCGCCAAAACCCCCTGGAGGGGAGGGGAGGGGAGGGGAGGAAGCAAAAGCGGGGGGGGTCTGGCGGCCATGGCCACCAGAACCCCGTGGAGGGGGAGAGGGGAGGGAGGGGGGGTCTCGCAGCCACAGCCACCAGGACTCCCTGGAGGGGGGGAAGGGGGGCGGAAGTAGGGGGGAGGGGAGGGGGCGAGGGGAGCTGGGTGGGGGAGGGAAGGAGGGAGGGGGGTCTGGCAGCTGCGGTCGCTAGGACCCCCTGGAGGGGGGGGGAGGGGTCGAGGGAGGGAAGGGGGGGGTGGGAGGGGTCAAGGGAGGGAAGGGGGGGGAGCGGAGGGGAGGGGGGGGAGCGGGAGCAGAGGGGAGGGAGGGGGGGAGCAGGAGCAGAGGGGGTGGGGGGGAGGGGAGCGGAGGGGGGGGGGGAGCAGGAGCAGAAGGGAGGGAGGGGGGGAGCGGGAGTGGAGGGGGTGGGGGGGGAGGGGAGTAGAGGGGGGGGGAGGGCTCGAGGGAGGGAGAGGGGGGAGGGGAGCCGGGTGGGGGAGGGAGGGCGAGAGGGAGGGGCAGGGGTGGGAGAGAGGGGCAGGGAGGGGGTGGGGGTGGGGGGGGTCCCCTAGAGGAGCGGAGTGGAGGGAGGGGGAGGGGGGGCAGGAGCGGGGGGGAGGGGAAGGGAGGGGGAGGGGTGGGAGGGGGGGAGCGGGAGCGGAGGGGAGGGGAAGGGAAGGGGTGGGGGGAAGCAGCAGGAGGGGGGGAGGGCGGGGAGGGGTCGAGGGGTCGAGGGAGGGAGAGGGGGGAGGGGGGGGGAGAGGGGTTCTGGCAGCAGAGGGAGGGGAGGGGAGGGGGGGAGGGTGGGGTCGAGGGAGGGAGGGAGGGGGAGAGGGGAGCGGAAGGAGATAGAGGGGAGAGAGAGGGAGAGAGAGATAGGGAGAGGAGAGGAGGGAGCCAAAGGAGAGAGAGGGGAGAGGAGGGAGGGGAGTGAGAGAGAGAGTAAGGGGAGGGAGAGAAAAAGAGAGAGAGAGTGAGGGGGGAAGGTATGGGAGAGAGAGAGAGAGAGTAAGGGAGAGAGAAACAAGGGAGTAGAGGGAGTAGAGGGAGAGAGGTTGAATTCTTACAAGAGCAACAAATAAGATTTGACTTAGAAAAGAATGAAAGGGACTTACTCGAAGAAAGTATCAAGAAGAATGATGAACACAAATTTGAATTCTTACAACTAAGAGTAGAACTATCACGAGCAAGAGTGACAAATAAGATTTGACTTACTATCACAAGCAAGAGTGACAAAAAATATTCTTGCTTAAATAAGATTACTATCAAAGGCAAGAGCAAATAAGATTTGACTTACTATCATGAGCAAGAGCGACAAATAAGATTTGACTTATGAGAAGAATGAAAGGGACTTACGAGAAGAAAGTATCAAGAAGAATGCTGAACACAAATTTGAATTCAAAAGGAATGTAAGAGAAGAAAGTATAAGAAGAATGTTGAACACAATTTTGAATTCAAATTTATAATGAATTCAAAATTACCTCTCTTTTTTGAAAATTCAAATTTATGCGTACGAGGAGTGGGCTAGTTTTTCTTATATATACTCTTCTTTCCATTCATTCATTCTCACTCTCTCCTCATTTCATTGAAGCAACCAAGAGCTGAAGAGAAAGGATAAGCGGAGCCTTACTTTTTTCACTTTTTCTAGGTACTTGCATTCTTTTTCATTCATCTTGTAATTCTTTTTCTTTACTTACAATTCTTTTTCAATTAGTTTCTTGTTAAAGTTTTTGAGTTCTATTTCTTAAAATTCGTCTTGTTATTCTTTTTCTTTACTTACAATTCTTTTTCAATTAGTTTATTGTTAAAGTTTTTGAGGAGGGGGGTCTTTTAGAAGGCATTACAATTCTTTTTAAATTAGTTTCTTATTTGAGTTTTGGAGTTCTATTTTAATTAGTTTCTTATTTATATTTGAGTTTGTAAATTTGAGAAATCAGAGAGAATAGGGAGGGAGAGAAAGAGAGAGGAGAGAGGAGAGAGGGAAAGAGAGAAATTAAGAGAGAGAAGAGGGGCTCTTGGCGGCTAAAATGAGAGGAGTAGGGAGGGAGAGAAAGAGAGAGAGGAGAGAGGGAGAGAGATTCACAGAGAGAAGAGAGGCTCCTTAAATGAGAGAGAAGAGTAGGGAGGGAAAGAAAGAGAGAGGAGAGAGGGGGAGAGAGATTAAGAGAGAGAAGAGGGTCTCCTGGTGGCCGTGGCTGCTTGAGGGAGGGAGAGAGTAGGGAGAGAGAGGGAGAGAGAGAGAAAGAGAGAGAGGGAGAGAGAGAGAAAGAGAGAGAGAGGGAAAGAGAGAGAGGGAGAGAGAGAAAAAGAGAGAGAGGGAGAGAGACGAGGAGAGAGAGAGATGTTTATTAGAATGAAACGTGGCGAGAGGGGAGAGGGAAAGAGAAATTAAGAGAGAGAAGAGGGGCTCTTTGGGGCCGTGGCCGCCAAAGGGAGAGAGAGAATGAGAAATGAGAGAGAAGAGTAGGGAGGGAGAGAGACAAGAGATTAAGAGAGAGAAGAGGGGCTCCTTAAATGAGAGAGAAGAGTAGGGAGGGAAAGAAAGAGAGAGTTGAGACGTGGCCGCCAAAGGGAGAGAGAGAATGAGAAATGAGAGAGAAGAGTAGGGAGGGAGAGAAAGAGAGAGAGGGAGAGAGAGAATAAGAAATGAGAGAGAAGAGTAGGGAGGGAGAGAAAGAGAGAGAGGGAGAGAGACAAGAGATTAAGAGAGAGAAGAGGGGCTCCTTAAATGAGAGAGAAGAGTAGGGAGGGAAAGAAAGAGAGAGCTGAGAGAGGGAGAGAGAGAAGAGAGTCTCCTCATGGCAATGAAAGAGAAGAGTAGGGAGGGAAAGAAAGAGAGGGAGGGAGAGGGAGAGAGAGAGAGAGAAGAGAAGAGGGAGACTTAGGGAGAGAGAAAGAGAGAGAGGGAGAGAGACAGAGAGAGAAGGAGAGAGAGGGAGAGAGAGGGAATGAAACTTCTCTGCTAGAAGAGTAGGGAGGGAAAGAAAGAGAGGGAGGGAGAGGGAGAGAGAGAGAGAGAAGAGAAGAGGGAGACTTAGGGAGAGAGAAAGAGAGAGAGGGAGAGAGAGAGAGAGAGAGAGAGAGAGAGAGAGATAAAGAGAGAGAGGGAGAGAGAGGGAGGAATGAAACTTCTGTGCTAGAGGGAGGGAGGGAGTAGGGAGGGAGAGGGAGAGAGAGAGAGAGAGAGAGAGAGAAGAGAGGAGGGAGACTTAGGGATAGAGAAAGAGAGAGAGGGAGAGAGGGAGAGAGAGAGAGAGAGAGAGAGAGAGAGAGAGAGAAGAGAGGAGGGGGACTTAGGGAGAGAGATGTAAAGAGAGAGGGAGAGAGAATGAAACTTCTAGCAGCTGTGGCCGCCAAGAGAGGGAGGTAGAGAGAGAGAGAGAGAGAGAGAGAGAGAGAGAGAGAGAGAGAGAGAGACTTCTCACAGCCGTGGCCGCCAAGGGAGGGAGGGAGGGAGGGAGGGAGGGAGGAAGGCTAAGAGAGATTAAGAGAGAGAATTCACAGAGAGAGAGAGAGAGAGAGACATAGAGAGGGAAAGAATGACAAATCCTAGCAGCCAAGAGGATAGAGGTAGGGAGGTAGAGAGGCTAAGAGAGAGAGAGAGAGAGAGGGAGAGAGAGAGAAGAGGAAAGAGAGAGAGAGAGGAGAGAGATGGAGAGAGAGAGAAATAATTACAAATCCTAGGGAGAGAGAGAGAGAGATAAAGTAAAGAGATTTTTATATATTTACATGTTTTATATTATACTTTTAAAAAATTATAAAAGAGTGAATTTATGGTTTGTTTTCAAGGTGAGATAATATTTATATATATATTTATCTTTTAAATTGAAAAATGTTAACTTTTCTTTAGATACTTGTTCTTCATTTCTCTCACATGCAAGTTTAGCCTCTACATCAAAACCCCTTCTTTTGCATATTTAAGCCTCTTAAACCCCAGCACATTAAAATGAACACATAAAAAGAAATTATTTATTGATTTTCTTCGCTTCGGCGGTTGGTTTAGCATAGTTTAGCATAGATTAGATTGCCTTAGAGGAGAGACAATTCTCCAAGTTGCCAATCGAAGCCATGCTCAAATTTTTCTAACTAGTTTCTAATCGTTGTCAGTCCCTTCGCTCACATGCGGTTTAACACTCATAACATGCTATTAAAGAAGACCTTTTACCATTTACCAAGAAGTTTATGAGTGGGCAGATTGCATGAGCAGATATCAGTGGACAGATTACATATATCAGTGGATAGATTACATGTCATGGGACATATTGGAGCTTGATGATTATTGGTTATTTTTATTGCATTTGTATAAATATTTAAGCTCATTTATTGTCATAAAAAACCTTATAAAGCCTTCTATGCTATTTTTTACATTTATTGTCATATGAAGCACCTTGTAATAAACGCGACCATCTCGACCATTCACTATTTAATGAGTATCAGTGGGCTGAATAAGTGGATATCATGTGGGCTGCATAAGTGGATATCAGTGGAACAGTTTTTAGTGGGTAGATTGCATCAGTTGGGTGTCAGTGCACAGATATCAATGGATGGACAGATTACATGTCATCACAAAGATTGAAGCTTTATGACTAGAGGGCAAATCAATGGATGGACAGATTACATGTCTTCATGAAGATTGAAGCTTTATCACTAGATGACATTTTATATTATTGTAAAGCTTTATTGGCTAATTTTTTTACATTTGTACAAATATTTAAGCCTTGTAAAGCCTTCTAGGCTATTTCCCACATTTAATGCCATATGAAGCCTTGTAAAGCCTTTTGGGCTATTTTCCACATTTATTGTATCAAGCGTTGTATATTGTACTTTACTTGTATGTATCTAAATTCTTCATTATCTTTTCTTGTAGGATTATGGAGCAATTAACTAATGTGGTGGCTATCCTAAATGACTCTGAGATCAGAGAATGGGTTTCTAATGTCACTTTGAATTTGAAAGGAAAGGAATATAGCCCCAATGGCTTTAATAGGTGGACTCGATACCACATGGGCAAAAGAGCTTGGTTTCTTCATCAAAAGGAAAAGAGACTCTTTCTACTTATGTCAAAAAGGGAGTTCAATGGTGTTGAAGATCCATGGGATGCTACTTTCTTCAAAAAAGATATGACTTCAAGCCTTGTAGTAGGCATAATGATAGAGCCAAAAGAGACTTTTATGGACATTTTTACAAAGAGTTCAGATCCTGAAGTTGGCAGTCTTCATTTTGTTGTGTTAAGGAGAGACTCAAAGACCTTTGTGATGCCTCCTCCTCAACCATCAAAGTTTCCAGAGCTGCAAAGTGCATTGGAGGCTCTTTCATATACTTGGGAGCAATTTCCTAGTGTGGTGGCAAAAAGGATGCATGCAAAGATAATGTTTGAGTACTTTCAGGATGCACAATATGCTCCTCATATTCAAGGATCTTCACATGAAGGAGATCAAAAAGCTCAGACTTCGATGCAGGGACAAGAAGAACAAGTACACTGTCACAAACGTTAGAACATGAGCGCAAACTTCTAGAGCAAGAAATGGTGGATGTAACTAAGGATGATGAAACACAAGCCTTGAGTGCATGGGAATTTAAAAAAATTGAAGAAGGTCAAGGTCGATCCACAGCAGTTATGCTAGAAGCTCTTGCTGGCAAACCACGACATGAAATGCAAAAGGCTAGTACTGCAAGAGCCACGATTCTAAGCAGTAAAAAAAGGCATCATCCCACTGTAGAGAGAGATAATGTGGATGAAAAATGGTTAAAAGAAAAGAAAGATGAAGAAGACTCAGATCCCGAGGCTGAAGATGATCAGGATGAACTCACATCAATAAAAAATCTTAATCTACATCTTAATGAAGCAGTTACAGATGATGATGTGGGCTATATTTGGGGTCAAAGGACGTGGTTTGTGAATGCCAAAGATGTGGAAGCTGCAGCTATCTTTACTAATAGCCGAAGCCTTGATATATCCTATGCACTGCAAATATACGAGCCTTTGAGAGATGGTAAGAAACCTGTGGCAAGCAATGTGGTCTTGCGCCCAATAATGTTTTGTCCAATCAAAAATAGTTTTCTGGATCAAATAACATTTACAGGGCCTACACATTTCGAGGAAACCTTCAATTGATTCTTTAAAGACACTCTTAAAAATATTCCACATGAACAAGGTGAAGAGGCACAAGGTGAGAATATGCTAAAGGAAGCAAAGAAGGAATTCCTCCTTCATTGCAGATTCCAGCCCATTGATGGTCAACATTGGGCTTATGCTTGTAATCAGATCGCAAAGGAAGCAAAGGAGGTCAAAAGACTCACTTCAGAACAATTTGCAAAGATAAGTTCATTCCATTATTATCCTACAACAATCTGTATATTCAAGCATGAGATCAAGTATTTGATTGAGTCCGAAAGACTTAATCATTATGTCCATGGAAAGCGTAAGATATCCTCAACATCAGAGGTCTTACAGCACTGCTCAAGTTCTCTGAGTGTCACATATTACCAAACCATATCCACATGATCTTGCCCTTCTCCCCACTCACATGTCACTTGATTGGCTATAACTAGCTCTACGTAAAGTTGAACATGATGGAGAGACAATAGATGAGCGCAAGCGAGAGTTATCGTCTGGATGTATGATGCATGTAAGTTTCTTACCTCTTGATGTAATTAAGTAATTATTTGTGGCAATAAATGCTATAAAATAGATGCATCTTCATTTTTTTAATGATGCTCTTTTGCAGTACAAAAAGTACAGTGCATTATGGTCATATGGACGACATTTTTGCATGGAACGCATCAATCCAAAGAGAGTCACATATGATTGTGGAGTCATGGCTAACTTCACACAAGATAGCCGAGCAAGTGCTTTGGATACCAATCTTCTCTCCTCACAATTGATTATTGTGGAACCATATGGGAAATCTATGAAATTGATTTCAGATGATTTAGTATTTTCATTCTTGATGTAAAATGGTGTAGACCTATTTACAACGGTCCCCATGCGATAGTGAGAAAAGATAGTAGCAGTTTCTTTGCAATAAACTCCATCAAACTTTGGACCGATGAAAGTGATACTTTTATTGTTATCGAGCATTGTGAGCAGGTGCATATTAATGATTTAATTAATCGAAGCTTTTGTTTTTAAAGATCCATTGATACATGTACTTAAGCATAATTTCATATATATAATTGATGGAATTTGGCACCCATCTTCAATATAGGTGGTTTTTAATCCGGATCGTTCTGATCCAAGATGATGGTACCTGATCCAGGTTGCACCACGAAGTAAGAAAATTTTTGAAGATAGAGATGTGGATATGGAGATGCCACTACCAATGCCGGATCCAATTGATCCAGATGGATCTAGCAAAGAAGATGAAGATCACAATATGAGCTAAGAGGGAGATGCACATAATGACATCATACGGGAGGAAGATGGAGATCACGATATTGAGGAAGAAGATGATGATCATCAAGAATCACCACACTTTATTGAAGAAGATGATCAAGTCTCAGGTGAACGTACGATGCTAGAGTACGATGATGATATAGGAGAGCAAGTCAGTATAGAGTTAGAGATAGACTTGTTTGGCACGTTAGACTTGGCTGTTGATGTAAATGCTCTTCATTGATTTTTTTCATCTCAAACTTAGACATGAATATATGAACTTCAAAGGCTTGATGTACATGCTCTTGCACTTTTATTCTCTCAAAGGATCAAACATGTATGGAAAGGAAAAAAAAAATTGTCATTGTGAAAAACTATCTTTTAAGGTTGGTATGGGAAAAAACACTCTCTGTAAAACATCGCTATAGGAAACTGTCTCAATGTCGCTATATAACGACCATTCACAAGTGTAATAAGTGTCGCTATATAGCGATGCTCTTTAAACATTGCTATATAGCGACACTTAACGAAATGACGATTGGCACCTCGCACACGCTAAACGTCAGTGCTTAAGCATCGGAATAGGACCCATGTGTAGTAGTGCTATATCTTCAATAGCTTCACTAATGCTATGTAGATCGATTCAAAAGGTGTTGTGTCACACCTATTTAGCTTTGATGGGAGGGAAATATGTTGCAAGGCATGGTATGAATTGCATGCAATTTTTAAAACTTCATACTATAGGTACAAGGAGCAACATAATGTTGGATGCACAAATGCCATGCATGAAAACAAAGGCATCGTTGGAAAAGGGTGAGATCATGTGGAGATGGCAAGAGCTGTATTACGTGACTTCATGAATAACAATGCTGAAAGGATGGTGCATAAAGCCTGAACAACAATAGATGGCATGAGAAAACACAACTTGTCATTCCAGATATGTACAAGCAAGTGGACATAATGCATGAAATCAATCTGACCATGAAAGAGCTAGGGTACAAGGAGGTTCCAAAGTCAACCTTCAGTAGAATTCAGAACATAGACTTCAAGCATGTCTTGGTTTCTCATACAAGCACATTCTCAAAGTGTAGCCTTTGTAGTGCAATCAAGTTGAAATTGGGTGCTACTAAGATACCAGCAGAACGTGAAAAGCTCTTTGTAGAGAGGAGGCAGCATATGAAACAACAAATGAGTTTTTAGCATGTATATTATTCATGGCATTACAAATCAGAGAAGGACCCACAACAATTCTTATGCATCATACATGATAAGATGGATCAACAGAAGATAGTCATACCGAGGCTCAAAGTTAGAGCAAAAGATATCGATAAGTCATATTAGTTGCCAGTATCACTGATTGGAATGCTAACACATGGACATGGACAAGAAGCATATGGAAATTTTTCACTTGGTCTTTGGCCTGTAGACCCAAACTTTACCATGGGATCATTAGCACTGTGTTTTTGTAACTTGGAAAGAGAAGATAAGCATGAGTATGGTGATCTTGTACATAGTTCTTTAAATACTTCAAGCCAGCTATTAAATTGTGTGACCTCGAGGATAGCCATGGATATTCATCTATCAATGGATGGGAAGTCAAAGCCTTATGCTCAACAAGTGCATACTCATGAAGATATTGATGCATTGTTTAACCATTTTTCAGAGCAGTTGAGGACAAGTCGTTCTCTCACTCTAGCAGATCTTATGTGAAGGCAAAGTTAAACTTATTGGACATTGAAAGCCACTGCATTTTCTTTTTTTCATGCAAGATGACATTCCAATAATGTAGTACAAAATGAATCACACGCAAGATCATTGGATGCTAAAGGGTGGTGGCATAGAGTTGTGGAAAAGAGATACTCTTGGCAAACCTTTATTACCAATTGGGGAACCACGAGTACTTCCAATGTGTGAGTACTTAAAACATAGTGTTCAAGTGGTGAATGGCATAAAGGAATATATAAAATGTTGGAACAAGCATCGTATTAACAAAGGCTCACTGGATCCTTATTCTATATACATTACGCTAGTGATACAATATTGGGAAAGCATGATCAATGCATTGTCAATGTGCATTCAAGGGAATTTTAAAACCCCCTCAACAAAAATTCTCCCCCAAATAGAATCAGCCCTCTTTACTTATGAACGGGCGATTTTTTTTTTATGTTGAATTTCAAAAACCCTCTTGTTATTGTGATCTTGCTAAATCTTCCCCAAAATACTTGTCCTTTTGAATGCACATGGTACACTAAAATTTGTGAGGTGAAACCCCTGAGGTCAATGCCCATAAACTTTGTTAAAAAAGCATTACTACTACAAAGTATTAGAAAAGGTCCCACACTATAGTAGTGAAAGGGACCTCAAAAAACACTTGTGCCACTTTTTCTTTGTAGATTCTTGGGACCTTTCATATGAAGAAACAAAACTTCATCCTTAAGCACCATGAAGAACCTCATATGATACAGGCCATTTTTCCTTGGATTCTTACTTGTCATCCTGTGCCAACTTTGACTGGCTATCGATCTCCTGTTTTACCCTCCTTGCTTCTTGCTCATCCTCAACCATTGAAATGCTTGTCATGGGAGTGAAAGGTTCACTCTCCATTCCATCCCTTAGAGTGATATCTAGATTGGGTGTGTGACCCAATGTATCAAGCATGCATGATAGAGCTCCTAGTCATTTCAATTCCTCTCATGGATCTTGTGGTTATTCACATGGAATGCGAGCTCCATCAACTATCCATTCATTGGAGCACCTTAAGGCAACCTATGATCTCTACACAAGTAGCATTGTCAAAGCGATCATGCTAGTAAAAGTATGTATAGGGAATTCTTATCTTATAGGGGTGTTACCCACTTTCCTATGAACATTTTCAACTTGGTTGAAAAAAATGTGCTTAGTGAAATGCCAAGCCAAAAAAAATGGTAGTTGAAAAATTCAAATCTCGCTCTTTACTAATATAATCAATAATTGAAATTTTTCTACCAAAGTATGAAAGAGATATCAAAATGAGACTAAATCTCATAGCATAGGATATTATATGCTTGCAAGAAGCAAGCATATATCAATGTGAACTATACATACCACACAATTACACAACACTAATTAATTTCTATAGTGTAGGTTCTTGCATTCTAAGGAAAAAAATAATTAAAATTAAATCTTCAAGAATACAACATGAAGGACTCAATGAGATTTCTATTATATACATATTAGAAAAATGATAAACAATAAATTATTGTCAATTTCAATCAACTACTTACATCACCTACTAAATGCTTAATTATTTTGACATACTCTTGCAAAACTTGACAAATAAGAAAAAATCATATTTTTGGAAGACTTTAATATTGATATAGGAAAAAGCGCACATGCATTACTGACATTATAGATGAAAATTTGATACAAACATTATAGATGAAAAAAAAAGAAAAAGATTACATGAGACATAATTGAATATACTGAACTTTATACATGAGAAATATGACATGACCTTGCAGTTCCAAAGTATAAATAGCATAATATCAAGTACATTATTTGGTGATTACAATGAACACTTCATTAAAGGCCTCAACCAAGTGCATGAATTGGGTGGGTGAGTTTAAAAAAAGCATAGAACTTTTTCCCTTTATCTTGGAAGAGTGCATAGTGCTTTTGAGGCTTGCCACCTTGTGTTTATGGTGGCATTGTTGTCTATAATCTCTTTTCCAAAATTCTGCAACAAATAGAGTGGACTTGGCATCATGAGAGCTGAGAAAAAAGAAAACTCTAAGCCTACCTACTACAATAAAGAAGGCCTAGGTTTTGAGCATGATGAGGATTACCTTGGCATATTAGAGCCAAAGCAAGGGAAGAAACAACTAGATCCGGGCAAGTACCTCTATTGATAGAGAATAAGTTTCATTTGAATTTTTTAATTTTAGCATATAACCACATGCTTTGTTTTCAGAGAATTGAATTAGCACATAGAAATTTGAATTCGGCACATAGCACTTTGTATTCAACACATAGCACTCTACGCTCTGCACTCAGTGCTTTGCATTTACTATTTTGGCCCAAAAGGTAACATTTTCACATCCTCGTATCTTTTGATTTATAAATCAAAATGGGTTCATCTTACATATCAAATTAAATGGCAAGGTCTATTTTAGATGATTATCATTCCCTTGTGCACCATCTAGTAAAATTTCATGCATAAAAATATGAATTTGTGGTCAATTTCTTGCATTGGTTGGATTAGTGGGATTTAAGAGTGAATCATTGGGGAGGGATGAGTTCAAGTGTAGGCCTAATATTATTCTCTTAGCTATTGAGGTTATCAATGGATTTCAAGATAGATATCAAAGTCTAATGCATGAAGCATCGACATCAAATAGCATGTACCAAGTTGAAGCTCTTGTCACCACTACTACTGCTACTATTCTCTACAATAGACACGTCACTAGCTGTCCCATCATAAGTTGAAGCTTCTAATTTCATCGAGTGCAACTCAAAAGGTTGCTACGGAGGCTTAAATCCTCGTGATTTATGGTTCTTGTCCAAGCCATTATATTTAGGTGTGAGGTTGTAAACCCATTGCTAGGACCAAAACAAGTAATGCACTTTGCTCCACCTAAACCTAAAAGGCAACATAGTGCACGACGAAGCTCGCTTAATCGCCACCTTGCTCCATGTAGCCAGAAAGCCCCAAAATTGGCAAAAAGGACCAAGAAGCCATTGTCTCCATGTACGAATTTCAAAATAGAATTTTACAAAAGGTACGCAGCTAAAGGGAATTCTTCCGCAGAAAATCTTGAGAGATGTGTTATTAGCACTTTGGAGTTGGCCCGAATTCTTGATTCGCAAAAGCCCTCAATAGAGACCTCAAGAAAAAAAGCAAAGCGGGCATAGTCAAACCTCTTCTTTTGGCATGGTTGTTTGCAACAAGTAGTCAATCAAATGGCCCTACACCTGATGCTGTAGTCATTTCTCTAGAATCGGTGCATCGAATCTACTCACTAATGACCTCAATTGCTTTGAAGTTGCTTCAAATTTGATCACTAATGACCTCAGTTGCTTTGAAGGCTTGCTTGAACTTGACATCCATTTTTGCATCAATTTGGCAAGATCACTTTCCATTGTGCACTTGCATCATTGCTTATTCGTTTCGCTTGCATCCTCACGAACATTTTCAGTGTCATCTTTTAGCAAGGCGTGTGGAGCCATTGTGAAGTTGTCCTGCACATCCCACCTTGAGCCCTCTTTTGTTGGCAGAGCCTTCCAATATTGCCTTTGTTTTATCTAGCTATCTTTCCACGTTTTGATTGGCCTTACAATACAATCAGATTGTTCTTGTCTTGTTCAAATGCCAAGATTCAAAGGAAAACAATAGAGTCTGATGAGTTTATGGCTTGCTTGTTGTGAGATTTTCCTTTGAATCTGGTATCCCTTGGTCTATTGCTCTTTCTCTTTTGCCTTGAGTGAATCAACCTATCTTTGCACTCCACTTTCCCACAATATTGCCATGGCAAGGAGATGCAACTATCACATGTATTTCATAACATCCAAGAAATATTATAGCAGAAGCTCTGACCAATTTCCTAACCAAGAGATCTTTTCCTGCGAGACCTAGAGTTTTGTAGAACATAAACAAACACTTATTTCATTAATTTTGGACTGGTCAATGTACAAATTCATTTTTACATATACTTTTGACTAGTTTTCAGATAAAATTTAAGAAAAACCCAATCTTCAAAGCACATATAAAAACATAAAAACAAGCATTTTTTTATATATTTTTTTAAGACATGAAACTAAAATTATAAAATTTAACGCAGCCTAGATAAGTTACATGAAAAAATAAGATTCGATTGTTGTAAACTCTCTTAATATTTAATGGTGTTAATAAACACCTTCAAAATTTAAGCCTGAGATAAGTTACACAAAAAAGAGTGGTTTTACAAAAAAAAGAGTGGTTCAGTGATTGTAAACTCTCTTCATATTTATAATAGTGTTTAGGAAACACTTTCAAAAGTTACAAGTGGAAGTAGCAAACTCTCACAATATTTATAATTTAGGTGTTGAAAAACACCAAAAGTTACAATAAGACTCTCATTGGAAGGCAAATTACACCAAAAGCTACAATAAGACTCTCATTGGAAGGCAAATTTATTTTCAAGACTACAGCCATTCAATTTGATGAATTTTCTATTTCAAGTCTTTAGCCTAAATTCAACCCATTCAAGAGCTAAGCTCATCTCATCCTCATCGATGTAGTTAAAATTATAGAAGAGAAGTCAGGATTGATGAATTTTCTCCTGCATAACACTTTGTTTATTCCGAATGGCTTGCGCTTCGTGGGGGGGAAATCTTCCATAACGAGCCACACGTGAAGATATCTCACTTTGAAAGTCTATCAGCTCTCTCCTATATGAATGCAATTTATCTATTTCAGTAGTAGCCATACTTATTTTTCTTTTCTCTTCCTTCTCTAAGCTAAGCCCTTCTGACAAGCAAAGTCATCCTTCTCATACTGGATTAATGGAGCTGGATTTTGCTTTCTCTCCTCTCTCTTTCCTTGGTTCTTGGCAATCCATACTTTGATGCTGCTAATGGCTTGCTCGACAGAATCGATTACCTTAAAAAGATCCATAAAAATGAGAGGAGGAAGGTAACGAGAGTGAGCAAGGTAACTAGAGGAGGTAAGGCAAGATGAAAGGAGTATGCTTGAGAAGAGGAGGTAAGGCTGCAGGCAAGATGGAAGGAGCAAGCTTGAGAGGAGTAAGGTAAGAAGAGTAAAGTGGAAGAAGTGTTTGCTGTGGGTGAGATATAGAAGACGAACGAGGTGAGGAAGGTAACGAGAGTGAGGAAAGATATAGAAGATGAACGAGGTGAGGAAGGTAACTAGAGGAGGTAAGGCAAGATGAAAGGAGTATGCTTGAGAAGAGGAGGTAAGGCTGTGGGCAAGATGGAAGGAGCAAGCTTGAGGAGAGGAGTAAGGTAAGAAGAGCAAAGTGGAAGAAGTGTTTGCTGCGGGTGAGATATAGAAGATGAACGACTACTAGGGGATTTATAGAACTACAGACTCATAATGTGGGATGAAAGATTTAGAATAAAGAATTGGTAGAGGCTGAGATGACTAGATGCAAGACTGTAATGCGAGACATGTGAGACATGTAAGATAGTGAGTACATTGAATCTGCTATGTCTAGTCCCTTAACTGATTCAACTGTAATCTATCATGTCCACTGATACAACTTTCAATCATCTTGAAAGTTTAAAAACCTTAATCGTTGCTTAAATGGTAGAGTTGTTATGACTGTGAAACCGAATGTGAACGAATGGACTGACTCCGATTAGGAACTAGTCGGGAAATTTTGAGCATGGCTTTGATTGGTTTTTTTGGATTCTCTCCTCTAAGGACAAACTAATCTATGCTAATCTAGACTACACCAACCGTCGAAGCGAAGAAAAGCAAGAAATAATTTCTTTTCCATTGTTCTTTTTAATATCCTTAGGTTGCGAATTAAAAGCAAAAATAATCTATTTTCCATTATTCTTTTTAATACACTAAGGTTGTGAGTTTAAAAAAGATAAAATTTATATTTTCAAAAACTAATTTACTTACAACTCATAAGAATTGAACATTCACATTAATAAGAAGTTAAAATCTTAATAAATTTGAATTTAAATAATAAAAACTATAAATTTAACTTGACTCCAAACCCTAAACCCTAAATCCAAATCCAAAAACCCTAAACCCTAAACTCCCAAACCTTAAACCCTAACTCCCAAACCTTAAAACCCTAAAACCTAACCCCAAAACCCTAAACCCTAAACCCAAACCTCAAAACCCTAAACCCTAAACCCTTAACCCAAACCTCAAAACCCTAGACCCTAAACCCTAAACCCAAACCCCCAAACCCTAAACCCTAACCCCCAAACCCAAAACCCTAATCCCTAAACCCTGAATCCCAAAACCTAAACCCTAAACCCTAAACGCTAACCCCCAAATACTAACGCCCTAAACACTAACCCAAACCCAAACCCTAAGCCGTAAACCCCTAATCCCTAACCCCAAACCCTAAGCCCTGACTCCGAAACCCCAAACCCTCATCCCCAAACCTTAAACCCAAACCCCCAAACTCTTTTTTAATTCAAATTAATTTAACTTAATTCACAATCATAAGAAGTTTAAACTTTGACAAAGTAAATTCTTATTAGTTTAAAATCACAAAATTTGAAATATAAATAAATTCAATTTAACTTAAAGTTTATGAAAAAATAAAGTAAAATTAAGAAAATAAGACTTAAAATTTTGAAATCACAAAATTTGAAATATAAATAAATTCAATTTAACTTAAAGTTTATGAAAAAATAACATAAAATATTTAAGAAAATAAGACTTAAAATTAAAAATTTAATATTTACCTAGAAGAATATATTAATTCTCCCTAAAAAGAAATAAATTAAAGTAATAATAATGAATGTAAGTTAAACTACTTTTAAAATTTCAATTTAAAATGTAATAAAATTAAAATTATACTTTCTATATTCCAAAACAAAATGCATTATAGTTTACTATATTTCAAAACAAAATGCATTTTTGTAAACTATATTTCAGAAAATTTAATTGAGAAATTAAACTAGTAAATTGAAAATGGAAGTGAAACTCATTTTAAATTCAAAAACAAAGGAAAATTTAAAATTCAAGTTTCCACAAGTTTTCCTTTTTGCATACATTTGTCTTTTCACACTTTTCAAGTTTCCACATGTTTGTCTTTTTAAACACAAGGTTGTCTTTTATCACAATTTTCAAGATTTCACATGTTTATCTTTTCAAACACAAGGATTCATAGTTTTAAAAAAGGCGGGAAATTTAAAATTCTAGTTTCCACATGTTTCTCTTTTCAAACACCAAGGTTTATAGTTTTGTTTGTTTAAGTTTCGACTAAATCACACACCAATCTCCTCTAATATGCCTCATTGATCGTAGCTCCCAAATTCTTCCATCAAGACATCTCTCCTTTATCTCTTCTTGATCGTCGCTTCTTGATCGTCGCCCACTCATTTTTCCTCCTCATTGGTAAGATTTTCTATCTCGATCGTACTTTCTCTTGTGCCTTCCCTCTCTAAATTTTCATCAAACACGAAGGTTTATAGTTTTGTTTGTTTAAGTTTCGACTAAATCACACACCAATCTCCTCTAATATGCCTCATTGATCGTAGCTCCCAAATTCTTCCATCAAGACATCTCTCCTTTATCTCTTCTTGATCGTCGCCCACTCATTTCTCCTCTTCATTGGTAAGATTTTCTATCTCGATCGTACTTTCTCTTGTGTCCTCCCTCTCTAAATTTTCATCTCTCGTCCATCTCTCTCATCTGCTCTCTTCTTCTTCTCTCTCTCATGCTAGTATGCTTCTCTCTTTTTCTTGTCTCTCTCTCTCTCTCTCTCACAAGAGTCGCTTCTCTCTTTCTCGTCCCTCCTCTCCCTCTCCTTTTCTCTTCTCTTTCTCTCTTTCCTCTCCACTCTAGTCTACGTTTCCTCTCATCTTAGTCTACTCTCTCCCCTCCTCTTCATTTCCCCTCTCTCTCTCTCTCTCTCCCACTCTCTCCCTCTCCTTTTCTCTCTCTCTCTTACTTGCGCTCCCCACCCTCTCTCCCCCTCTCTCTCTCTCTCCCCACTCTCTCTCTCCCCCCCTCTCTCCCTCTCGCTACCGCGGCAGCGGCCTCCCCCTCTCTCTCTCTCCCCCCCTCTCTCTCACGCATCGGCCTCCCCCCCTCTCTCTCTCTCCCCCCTCTCTCCCTCTCACTGCCACGACAGCGGCCTCCCCCCCTCTCTCTCTCTACCCCCTCTCTCTCTCTCCCCCTCCCTCTCTCTCACTGTCGGGGCAGTGGCCCCCCCTCTCTCTCTCTCCCCCCTCTCTCCCCCCCTCTCTCTTGCTGCCGCGACAGCGGCCCCCTCCCTCTCTCTCTCTCCCTCCCCCCTCTCTCTTTCACTGCCGCGGCAGTGGCCGCCCTCCCTCTCTCTCTCCCTGCCCCTCTCTCTCGCTGCCACAGCAGTGGCCTCCCCTCCCCTCCCTCTATCTCTCCCCTCTCTCTCCCCCCCTCTCTCTCGTGCTGCCCTCTCGCCTTTCTCTCTCGCTGCCGTGGCTTCATAATGACTTGCACAGTGGAAATATTATACTTTGTCATTGGGGGAATGCAAGTTGCATAGGAAATTTAAAAGGAAACTTGTTGCCTAGGCACTCGAGGAATCATACCTAGACTACTGCACATAGGGAAAAGCTTTCCAAGAAGTGTTGGCTGTCATCATCACCCAAGGTGTTTGATGGGACAACATGTAGGACTTGTTCTATAGCATCAGATACACTTTCTTTGGGATGGATACTATCATGGTTTTGTAAAAACCATTACTACATAGAGAGTAGTGTGCCTTCCTTTGAGGTCCATCCACACCATGAGCAGTGGCCTGCAAATATTAAGGTTGTTGAGCATGTCTCATAGAGACCCTCTCTCCCCCCCTTCTCTCCCCCCTCTCTCTCTCCCCCCCTTGCGTTGCCGCCCCCCTCTCTCCCCTCCTCTCTCTACTGCCGCGACAGTGGCCTCCCCCCTCTCTCCCCTCTCTCCCCCCCCTTCTCTCCCCCCCTCTCTCTCTCCCCCCCTCTCTCTCAGCCCCCCCTCTCTCTCTCCCCCCCTTTCTCTCTCCCCCCCTCTCTCTCTCGCTGCCGTGGCAGCGGCCTCCCCTCCCCTCTCTCTCTCTCCCCCCTCTCCCAGTGGCGGCCTCCCCCCTGTTGGAGGGACATGCAGCAAATGCCACGTGTCACCTCGGTAATCACGTCGGGTGCAGGGGTCCCAAACCCCGCCCCATAGCCACGTGCAATAAGCCTCTCTTGTTAAGATATCAAGCTCTATCCCCGATACATCTCCTGGATGACTATCATTTATGTCACCGCCTATGTTAGTTGTACTCGTGGTGTAGTTAGACTACCATGTATGTTTTTGGTTTGGGTTCACATATGAACCATGTATTCTAGGTTTTGACATATAGGGTATTTCCCTCTTCTATTGTATTGTTGTTGTGTGCAAAAGTGAAGAAAGGCTTCACCCTCCAACCTTGTGTCCTCTCTCTTTTGTGTGTTGTGAAGAAAGCTGAACTTGAGTCTCCTATCTCTCTCCCTTATTCTTTACATGGTATCAGAGCCTTGTTCATGGCAAAGGAACCAGCGAGTAAATAGCAGCACAGAATGCTATTATTGTGGAAAGCCTGGACACAAGGAGAATACATGCTATAAAAAGCAGAATGACATCAAAAGTGGAAAGTTGCAGCAAAGCAACTATGCATCATCAAGTGGGCATGGTGACGACAGAAATGAGCACCTTTTTGTGATGCAGCATATGGTTAACTCCATGTCAGGAGATGCTGCAGCTTGCAATGATGTTTGGTATGTTGATTCAGGTGCCTCTAACCACATGACCAGTCATGGTGAGTGGTTTCATGATGTCAGAAATTTGGATAAGCCAGGTTATGTTGAAACAGGTCATGATACTGCGCACCCAATTACGCAGGTTGGTAAAGTGCCATTGGCTATGCAGGATGGCAAAACGAAGTACTTGGCAGATGTACTTCATGTTCCAAAAATCACTAAGAACCTGGTTTCAGTTGGCCAGATGGTTGAGCAAGGTCTGCAGGTTAGATTTAATCCTGATGGATGCTTTGTTGAGGACTTGAAAAATAAGTGCCGCTTGGTTGCGAAAGGCAACAAAAATGGCAGAATGTTCACCTTGGATGTTGATATGCCTGAGGTGAAAGCTGCTATGTTTGCGCATGGGAGAGGTGTCATTGCAGATATTGAGATATGGCACAAGCGCATTGGGCACGTGAATATACAAAGGCTGAAATCTATGCAAACGAAAAACATTGTTGCAAGTTTGCCTAAATTCAGAGTTGAGGGAATGCAAAAGGTATGTGAAGCATGCCAAATGGGTAAGCAGGCCAGACATGCATTTCCCAAAAATGCTAAGGTGAGCAGAAGACCTTTGGAAGTGATCCATTCAGATGTTTGGACAACCAAAGCTGCTTCTATTGGTGGATGCCATTATTATGTGACGTTTATTGATGACTACACTAGGAAGGTGTGGATTTATTTTATGAAGCACAAAAGTGAAGTGTTCAGCCATTTCAAGGCTTTTAAGGCCATGGTTGAAAAAGAGAAAGGTGTGCATATTAAAGTGCTAAGATCTGATGGAGGGGGAGAGTACTTTTCAGAAGAATTTTGTGAATATCTGAAAGAACAGGGAATTCAAAGGAAGTACTCATGCAGGTCTACCCCTCAGCAGAATGGGGTTGCAGAAAGGAAGAACAGGCATATTGCAGAAGTAGGATGGGCGATCCTAAATGAGAAAAACATGCCTGATTATTTTTGGGCTGAAGCAGTAGCAACTGCTGTTTATATTATGAACAGAACCCCGACTGCAGCTGTCCATGGCATGACGCCTGAAGAAATGTATACAGGCCAAAAACCAGATATTTCTCACTTGAAGGTATTTGGTTGCATAGCTTATGTTCATGTTCCTGATGAGAAGAGAACAAAGCTGGATCCAAAGGCAGAAAAATGCATCTTTATTGGATATGCTCAGCACCAGAAAGGGTATCGCTGTTATAACCCTTCCACCCGCAAAATGCAAGTGAGCAGAGATGTTGTTTTTGATGAAATGAGCAGCTGGTATGCACCAACTGTTATGGTAGGAGATGCAGATGCAGGAAATGGGAATGCTGCAATAAATGCAGAGCAGCAATCTCAAGCCTTGAGTGGACCCAGAGAGTCCTCTACTAGTGGATCTAATGCATGGACAGGGAGATTGAGATCTAGTGAATCGTCACATGGCAGTCTTGATAGTGTTGTGCAGGTATCACATAAGGGAAAAGAAAAAGTGGACCATACTCCAGTGTTTGATGTGTCTGCTGGTAGCTCTCATGTTGATGGAGAGTCAAGCGGCTCTGAAATGAGCCTTGATGAGGAACTTGGGATTCCTTCTGTTGTTACACCTGGTGCAAGGAAAAGCAGGCATGATTTAAAGACGCCTGCAACTGATCCAGTTGTACGGAGGTCCACTCGTATTAAGTATCCAGTTGACAGGCTGAGATATGATGGGTATACAGCACATCACTATGCTTATATGGTCAAGGTTCTAGAGGAGCCAGAGCCCACATGTTTTGAGGATGCAGCAGGGCATAAAAATTGGGAAGCAGCTATGGATGAAGAGATGGCTGCCTTGGATGCAAACCACACTTGGGATTTGATGTCTTTGCCTCATGATAAGAAGGCTATTGGCTGCAAGTGGGTTTACAAAGTAAAGCACAATGCTGATGGGTCTGTTAGCAGGTACAAGGCAAGATTGGTTGCCAAAGGTTTTGCACAGACATATGGAATTGACTATGAGGAAACTTTCAGCCCAGTTGCAAGGATGGCAACTGTGAGAGCAGTAATTGCTATGGCTGCTGCAAAGGGATGGTCTTTGCATCAGATGGATGTTAAAAATGCCTTCTTGCATGGTGACTTGCAGGAAGAGGTTTATATGATGCAGCCAGAAGGTTATGAGGATAAAGCACACCCCGATTTTGTATGCAGGTTGCGCAAAGCCTTGTATGGCTTAAAACAAGCGCCGAGGGCATGGTCAGACAAGATAGGGCAATATCTTGTCACTATTGGATTTCAGATTTCCAATTCAGATTTTTCACTTTATGTGAAAAGGACAAACAGAGGGATTGTGCTTATAGTCATCTATGTTGATGACTTGATTATTACAGGTGATAGTGATGCAGACATTAATGAAGTGAAGCTGCTGTTGAAGCAGAAATTTGAGATGAAGGATTTGGGAGAGCTGCGTTACTTCTTGGGCATTGAGGTTATTAGATCCCCGAGTGGGATATGGCTGTTGCAAAGGCAATACGGTTTGGACATGCTGTCCAAATATGGGATGACAGGCTGTAAGCCTATTTCTGTTCCATTGGAGCAGAATGTGAAGCTCAATGCAGAGACAGGTGAGCTTCTTGAAGATATTACTATGTACAGGCGCATAGTAGGTAGCTTGATTTACATGACTATAACCCGACCAGATTTGAGCTATGCTGTGGGGCTGGTGAGTCAGTTTATGCAGGCACCGAGGAAGCCACATTTGGATGCGGCTAGGCGCATACTGCGGTATGTGAAGTCCACATTGCATTATGGACTGTTTTATGAAGCTGGGTGTGCATTACAGGTACATGGATACACAGATGCTGACTGGGGCTGGTAGTGTCTCAGACAGGAGATCTACTAGTGGTTTTATGTTTTCCCTTGGGAGTGGTGCCATCAGTTGGAGCAGCAAGAAGCAGCCAACAGTTGCCTTGTCGAGCACAGAGGCTGAGTACAGGGGTGCAGCAATGGCTGCATGTGAGGTAGCTTGGTTACGGAAGCTACTTGCAGATATGGGACAGTCAGTTCATGCAGCAGTTGTCATTCATTGTGACAACATTAGCAGCATCATGCTTGCTAATAACCCAGTTTATCATGCTAGAACGAAGCACATTGAGGTGCATTATCACTTTGTGAGAGAGAAGGTTCTAGCTGGTGAGATTGATCTTGTCTATGTCAACTGTCTATGTCAACACTGAGGAGCAGGTGGCTGATATCTTTACGAAGGCATTGGGTACCGAGAAGCTTCGCAGATTTAGGAGCTTGCTTGGTGTACGTGAGATGGATTTGAGCTTGAGGGGGAGTGTTGAGATATCAAGCTCTATCCCCGATACATCTCCTGGATGACTATCATTTATGTCACCGCCTATGTTAGTTGTACTCGTGGTGTAGTTAGACTACCACGTATGTTTTTGGTTTGGGTTCACATATGAACCACGTATTCTAGGTTTTGACATATAGGGTATTTCCCTCTTCTATTGTATTGTTGTTGTGTGCAAAAGTGAAGAAAGGCTTCACCCTCCAACCTTGTGTCCTCTCTCTTTTGTGTGTTGTGAAGAAAGCTGAACTTGAGTCTCCTATCTCTCTCCCTTATTCTTTACATCTCTCTCCTCCCAAAAAGTCCCAAGAGGGATTAGAGAGAGAGGACAACAAGCCCTTTTTATATTCAAGCCCCTTTGGGGGGCACCAATACATATGGGATTAGTCTCCCATCAATTTGCCATGTGTTGACAGCGCGCTAGCTCTACACACAAACCATGCTCCATTTTTAGCCAACCGAGGGGTGAAGGCCACCACCTCCAACACACCCTCTCTCCCCTCTCTCCCCTGCCCTCTCTCCCCCCCCTCACGCTACTGCGGTAGCGGCCTCCCCCCTCTCTCTCTCCCCCCTCTCTCTCATGCTGCCATTGGCAGCGGCCTCCCCCCTCTCTCCCCTCCCTCCCCCACCGTCTCCCCCCCCTCACGCTGCCGCGGTAGCGGCCTCCCCCCCTCTCTCTCTCTCCCCCCCTCTCTCTCTCGCTACCGCGGCAGTGCCCTCCCCCCCTCTCTCTCTTTCCCCCCCTCTCTCCCCCCCTCTCTCTCTCTCTTTCCCCCCTCTCTCATGCTGCCACGGTAGTGGCCCCCCCATCTCTCTCTCGCCCCCCCTCTCTCCCCTCTCTCCCTTCCCCCTCTCTCTCGCGCTGCCGTTGCAGCGGCTTACCCCCTCTCTCTCTCTCTCTCTCCCCACTCTCTCTCTCTCCCCCCTCTCTCTCTCTTTTACCTCTCACCCTCTCTCTCTAAACGTCTCTCCTCTCTCTTTCTCTCTCTCTGTAAAAGTCTCTCCTCTCTCTCCCTCTCTCTTTCTCTCTCTCTCTCTTTTGCTACCGAGGCAGCAAGACTCTCTCTCTTATAATCTCTCTCTAAAAGTATTTCCTTCACTTTTCTCTCTCTAAATTCTCTCTCTATAATAAAATTTCAAAGAATACAACTTTTAAAAAAAGTACCTGGAAAAAAGTTGAGATCTATGCTTGTGCTTGCTTTTGCTCTTCCTCCTCTTTTTGCTTCTCCTCTTGCTCTTCCTTGTTGAAATGACAGAAACAATGAGAGAAGGAGAGTATATATAAGAAAAACTAGGGTTTTAAGTGCTTCTCTCTCATTGGTCCTTCTATATCATTATCTCCTCTCCCATTGGCCTCTCTATTAGATTATCTTCTCTCTCTCTCCCACCCACTCCCATCCTCCCACCCCATTCCCACTCCCACCACCCCCATCCTCCCACCCCACCTCCCCCATTCACACTCCCATGCCCACGCCCATTCTTCCACCTTCCCCATTCCCACTCCCTCTCCCACTCCCATCCTCCCACCCCACCCCTCCCACTCCCACCCTCACCCCACCCCCACCTCCCCCATTCCCACTCCCTCTCCCACTCCCACTCCCACTCCCATTCTCCCACCCACTCCCATCCTCCCACCTCCACCTCTCACTCCCACTCCCATCCTCGCACCCCCACCCCTCCCCCCCCCATTCCCACTCCCATTCCCACTCCCACTCCCATTCTCCCACCCTTATCCTCCCACCTCACCCCTCCCACGCCCATCCTCCCACTCCCTCTCCCACTCCCACTCCCATTTTCCCACCCCCCCACCTCCCCCATTCCCACTCCCTCCCCCATTCCCACTCCCTCTCCCACTCCCACTCCCATTTTCCCACCCCCCCACCTCCCCCATTCCCACTCCCTCCCCCATCCTCCCACCCCACCCCTCCCACTTCCACCCCCACCTCCCCCGTTCCCACTCCCATCCTCCCACCTCACCCCTCCCACTTCCACCCCCACCTCCCCCATTCCCACTCCCTCTCCCACTCCCATCCTCCCACTCCCACTCCCCACCCCTCCCACTCCCACTGCCATCCTCCCACCCTCACCCCACCCCCACCTCCTGTAAAGAATAAGGGAGAGAGATAGGAGACTCAAGTTCAGCTTTCTTCACAACACACAAAAAAGAGAGGACACAAGGTTGGAGGGTGAAGCCTTTCTTCACTTTTGCACACAACAACAATACAATAGAAGAGGGAAATACCCTATATGTCAAACCCTAGAATACGTGGTTCATATGTGAACCCAAACCAAAAACATACGTGGTAGTCTAACTACACCACGAGTACAACTAACATAGGCGGTGACATAAATGATAGTCATCCAGGAGATATATCGGGGGTAGAGCTTGATATCTCAACACTCCCCCTCAAGCTCAAATCCATCTCACGTACACCAAGCAAGCTCCTAAATCTGCGAAGCTTCTCGGTACCCAATGCCTTCGTAAAAATATCAGCCACCTGCTCCTCAGTGTTGACATAGACAAGATCAATCTCACCAGCTAGAACCTTCTCTCTCACAAAGTGATAATGCACCTCAATGTGCTTTGTTCTAGCATGATAAACTGGGTTATTAGCAAGCATGATGCTGCTAATGTTGTCACAATGAATGACAACTGCTGCATGAATTGACTGTCCCATATCTGCAAGTAGCTTCCGTAACCAAGCTACCTCACATGCAGCCATTGCTGCACCCCTGTACTCAGCCTCTGTGCTCGACAAGGCAACTGTTGGCTGCTTCTTGCTGCTCCAACTGATGGCACCACTCCCAAGGGAAAACATAAAACCACTAGTAGATCTCCTGTCTGAGACACTACTAGCCCAGTCAGCATTTGTGTATCCATGTACCTGTAATGCACACCCAGCTTCATAAAACAGTCCATAATGCAATGTGGACTTCACATACCGCAGTATGCGCCTAGCCGCATCCAAATGTGGCTTCCTCGGTGCCTGCATAAACTGGCTCACCAGCCCCACAGCATAGCTCAAATCTGGTCTGGTTATAGTCATGTAAATCAAGCTACCTACTATGCGCCTGTACATAGTAATATCTTCAAGAAGCTCACCTGTCTCTGCATTGAGCTTCACATTCTGCTCCAATGGAACAGAGATAGGCTTACAGCCTGTCATCCCATATTTGGACAGCATGTCCAAACCGTATTGCCTTTGCAACAGCCATATCCCACTCGGGGATCTAATAACCTCAATGCCCAAGAAGTAACGCAGCTCTCCCAAATCCTTCATCTCAAATTTCTGCTTCAACAGCAGCTTCACTTCATTAATGTCTGCATCACTATCACCTGTAATAATCAAGTCATCAACATAGATGACTATAAGCACAATCCCTCTGTTTGTCCTTTTCACATAAAGTGAAAAATCTGAATTGGAAATCTGAAATCCAATAGTGACAAGATATTGCCCTATCTTGTTTGACCATGCCCTCGGCGCCTGTTTTAAGCCATTCAAGGCTTTGCGCAACCTGCATACAAAATCGGGGTGTGAATTATCCTCATAACCTTCTGGCTGCATCATATAAACCTCTTCCTGCAAATCACCATGCAAGAAGGCATTTTTCACATCCATCTGATGCAAAGACCGTCCCTTTGCAGCAGCCATAGCAATTACTGCTCTCACGGTTGCCATCCTTGCAACTGGGCTGAAAGTTTCCTCATAGTCAATTCCATATGTCTGCGCAAAACCTTTGGCAACCAATCTTGCCTTGTACCTGCTAACAGACCCATCAGCATTGTGCTTTACTTTGTAAACCCACTTGCAGCCAATAGCCTTCTTATCATGAGGCAAAGGCATCAAATCCCAAGTGTGGTTTGCATCCAAGGCAGCCATCTCTTCATCCATAGCTGCTTCCCAATTTTTATGCCCTGCTGCATCCTCAAAACATGTGGGCTCTGGCTCCTCTAGAACCTTGACCATATAAGCATAGTGATGTGCTGTATACCCATCATATCTCAGCCTGTCAACTGGATACTTAATACTAGTGGACCTCTGTACAACTGGATCAGTTGCAGGAGTCTTTAAATCATGCCTGCTTTTCCTTGCACCAGGTGTAACAACAGAAGGAATCCCAAGTTCCTCATCAAGGCTCATTTCAGAGCCTCTTGACTCTCCATCAACATGAGAGCTACCAGCAGACACATCAAACACTGGAGTATGGTCTACTTTTTCTTTTCCCTTATGTGATACCTGCACAACACTATCAGGGCTGCCATGTGACGATTCACTAGATCTCAATCTCCCTGTCCATGCATTAGATCCACTAGTAGAGGACTCTCTGGGTCCACTCAAGGCTTGAGATTGTTGCTCTGCATTTATTGCAGCATTCCCATTTCCTGCATCGGCATCTCCTACCATAACAGTTGGTGCATACCAGTTGCTCATTTCATCAAAAACAACATCTCTGCTCACTTGCATTTTGCGGGTGGAAGGGTTATAACAGCGATACCCTTTCTGATGCAGAGCATATCCAATAAAGATGCATTTTTCTGCCTTTGGATCCAGCTTTGTTCTCTTCTCATCAGGAACATGAACATAAGCTATGCAACCAAATACCTTCAAGTGAGAAATATCTGGTTTTTGGCCTGTATACATTTCTTCAGGCGTCATGCCATGGACAGCTGCAGTGGGGGTTCTGTTCATAATATAAACAGCAGTTGCTACTGCTTCAGCCCAAAAATAATCAGGCATGTTTTTCTCATTTAGTATCACCCGTCCTACTTCTGCAATATGCCTGTTCTTCCTTTCTGCAACCCCATTCTGCTGAGGGGTAGACCTGCATGAGTACTTCCTTTGAATTCCCTGTTCTTTCAGATATTCACAAAATTCTTCTGAAAAGTACTCTCCCCCTCCATCAGATCTTAGCACTTTAATATGCACACCTTTCTCTTTTTCAACCATGGCCTTAAAAGCCTTGAAATGGCTGAACACTTCACTTTTGTGCTTCATAAAATAAATCCACACCTTCCTAGTGTAGTCATCAATAAACGTCACATAATAATGGCATCCACCAATAGAAGCAGTTTTGGTTGTCCAAGCATCTGAATGGATCACTTCCAAAGGTCTTCTGCTCACCTTAGCATTTTTGGGAAATGCATGTCTGGCCTGCTTACCCATTTGGCATGCTTCACAAACCTTTTGCATTCCCTCAACTCTGAATTTAGGCAAACCTGCAACAATGTTTTTCGTTTGCATAGATTTCAGCCTTTGTATACTCACGTGCCCAATGCGCTTGTGCCATATCTCAATATCTGCAATGACACCTCTCCCATAGCAGCTTTCACCTCAGGCATATCAACATCCAAGGTGAACATTCTGCCATTTTTGTTGCCTTTCGCAACCAAGCGGCACTTATTTTTCAAGTCCTCAACAAAGCATCCATCAGGATTAAATCTAACCTGCAGACCTTGCTCAACCATCTTGCCAACTGAAACCAGGTTCTTAGTGATTTTTGGAACATGAAGTACATCTGCCAAGTACTTCGTTTTGCCATCCTGCATAGCCAATGGCACTTTACCAACCTGCATAATTGGGTGCGCAGTATCATCACCTGTTTCAACATAACCTGGCTTATCCAAATTTCTAACATCATGAAACCACTCATCATGACTGGTCATGTGGTTAGAGGCACCTGAATCAACATACCAAACATCATTGCAAGCTGCAGCATCTCCTGACATGGAGTTAACCATATGCTGCATCACAAAAAGGTGCTCATTTCTGTCGTCACCATGCCCACTTGATGATGCATAGTTGCTTTGCTGCAACTTCCCACTTTTGATGTCATTCTGATTTTTATAGCATGTATTCTCCTTGTGTCCAGGCTTTCCACAATAATAGCATTCTGTGCTGCTATTTACTTGCTGGTTCCTTTGCCATGAACCACGGCCTCTTTGGCTCCCCCTGCCTCTAGAACTACCACGTCCTCCTCCATAGGACTGGTTTTCCTGTTGTTGCTGTTGATTCTGATTTCCTGCACGGCCACCAAAACGGCCTCTTCCTCTACCCATGCCTCTACCTGTATTCGAGTAGAAAGCAGTCTCTTGAGAAGTTGAGGTGGCTGAACCACCATTCCTTTGCTCTTCACTCAGCAAGAGAGCAATAAGTTCCTGAAAATCAGGAAATGTTTAACAGACTCCAATGGATGTCCGAAACTGTGCATAATCTTTCCCAAGACCATTCAAGGTCACGGACACTAAGTCCTCATCATCAACAGGTGCTCCAATGGAGGCAAGAGAATCTGCAAGGCCTTTCACCTTCAAGGAATATTCATTTATATTCAGATTTTTCCTTTGCACAACATTGTGCAACTCCTGCTTTAGCTGCATCTTTCGTGCTTTGGTATTTGTGCTATACAGCTTCACCAATGTATCCCATGCCTCCTTAGGCGTCTCTACATCCTGTATATGCACAATCATAGAATCTGAAATGCTAACAGACAGCCAATAGAAGCATTTTCTGGCTTTTTCATGCCATTCTTTAAAGGCCTTCAATTCAGCAGGAGTGGGAGCAGCACCCAAAACTGGTTCTGTAGTTTCACCACTGATGTACTCCCAAACTCCCTTTCCCATAAGGAAGTTTGTCATCCTGAACTTCCATGCTTGGAAGTTGTTCTTGTCAAGCTTCTCACTGACAATGGTAGACAGATTCTCAGACATTTTACAAATCACGAATTGCAACAGCAACCTGTAAACACAGCAAATGCCTCACAAGGGCAAATAGCAAAACTTCTGCAAAAAGCCTCACAGGGGCAGATCTGCAACACTGACGAAAGTGGTATTTCACCACACAGTCACTTCCTAGTGACGATTTTGCATCAACAGGCAACAGGCATGAATCTGCAACTCCCAATATCTCTGCACACAGGCATACGATGCAATTTCTGTGGCACCTTTCCACCGACTAGCCGCGCAGTGGTCGCACAGCACAGCGAAAAACAGGGCCTTTTTCTGAGTGCCTGCGAAGAACTTCCGCCTTCAAAACGGGCCCCGAAACGGCCTCAAATCAAAAAAATAAAGTCACCAAGGGCTTTGCCCTTCCACGCAGCATATACTGCGCTCTCGCCACACCGCGAAGGGCCTCTCAATCTGAAACAGTGCACTCCTGCACTTCTGGCTGTGCTACCTACAGAGATTTGCTCCCAAACTCGAAATAGGAAAGCAACACTGGTCCTCTTACCAGGACACCACAAACTTGGCTTGCTTTCTTGAGCTCCTTACCACGAACAAGGCTCTGATACCATGTAAAGAATAAGGGAGAGAGATAGGAGACTCAAGTTCAGCTTTCTTCACAACACACAAAAAAGAGAGGACACAAGGTTGGAGGGTGAAGCCTTTCTTCACTTTTGCACACAACAACAATACAATAGAAGAGGGAAATACCCTATATGTCAAACCCTAGAATACGTGGTTCATATGTGAACCCAAACCAAAAACATACGTGGTAGTCTAACTACACCACGAGTACACCTAACATAGGCGGTGACATAAATGATAGTCATCCAGGAGATATATCGGGGGTAGAGCTTGATATCTCAACACCTCCCCCATTCCCACTCCCTCTCCCACTCCCACTCCCATTCTCCCACCCCCACCCCCACCTCCCCCATTCCCACTCCCTCTCCCACTCCCACTCCCATCCTCCCACCCCCACCCCCACCGCCCCCATTCCCACCCCCTCTCCCCCTCTCCCTCTCTCCCACTACCACCCTCCCACACTCCCTTTCTCCACTTTCCCACTCTCCCTTTCTCCCACTACCACCCTCCCAACTATCAATTCCACTATTACTTATGAATTCTAATTAAAACTATTACTTAAATAAATGATATTACTAAAAACACTCATAGGATTTAAGGTTTAGGATTTCGTGGTTTGGGTTTAGGGTTTGGGGTTTGGTGAGTTAGGGTTTAGGGTTTAGGGTTTGTGAGTTAGGAATTAGGGTTTGTGAGTTAGGGTTAGGGTTTAAGGTTTGTGAGTTAGGGTTTAGGGTTTGGTGGTTTGGATTTAGGGTTTGGGGGTAGGGTTTAGGGTTCAGGGTTTAAGGTTTGGGAGTTAGGGTTTAGGGTTCAAGGTTTGAGGGTTAGGGTTTAGGGTTTAGGGTTTGGGGGTTAGGGTTTAGAGTTTGGTGGTTTGGGTTTAGGGGGTAGGGTTTAGGGTTTAGGGTTTGGGGGCTAGGGTTTAGGATTTAGGGTTTAGAGTTTAGGGTTTAGGGGTTAGGGTTTAGGGTTTAGGGTTTGGGGGTTAGGGTTTAGGGTTTGGAAGTTAGGGTTTAAGGTTTAGGGTTTAGGGTTTGGGGGTTAGGGTTTAGGGTTTAGGAATTAGGGTTTAGGGTTTGGGGGGTTAGAGTTTAGGGTTTAGGGTTTAGGGTTTAGGGTTTGGGAGTTAGGGTTTAGGGTTTAGGGGTTAGGGTTTAGGGTTTAGGGTTTAGGGTTTAGGAGTTAGGGTTTAGGGTTTAGGGTTTGGGAGTTAGAGTTTAGGGTTTGGCGGTTAGGGTTTAGGGTTTAAGGTTTGGTGGTTAGGGTTAAGGGTTGATGGTTTAGGGTTTAGGATTTGGGAGTTAGGGTTTAGGGTTGTTATTGGTTAGGGTTGAGGGTTGAGGTTTTAGGGTTTAGGGTTGTTTTGGTTTAGGGTTTTGGGTTTTGGGTTTGGGGTTGTTATTGGTTTACGGTTGTTATTGGTTAGGGTCTGATTAAATTTTCAAACGAGATCTAGATTTTTAAATCATTAATAAGGTAGATTATTGAGAAGAGACTAATGTTCTTTATAATGGTTGTTACAGCTTGTTTGCAAAGGAGATTCACAAAGGAGATGGCTACAAAATTTATTTCGGGGATGTAGGTGATTTTATGTTGCAAAAGAGAAGTAGTTGCATTTGCTACAATCCATGAAAGTGATCCAAATTCTATTTGTCACTTTAGAAGATTTGGCGAAGATAAGGTGGCAGTTATCATATCAAGGATTCTTAGTGCACATGTTGAGCTAAAGCATAAGTGTGGGGATATGGAAATCCTTAGAGATGTTATGCCCTATAATACTTCCAACAAAGCATTTATTGCATGGGACAGAGATGAGACTTATCCAACACATGTCATCAGGAATACAAAGTGCATATCTTTGGATTTTAGAGTGGGAGATATTTTACAAATGTTATCATTTGCAAATAAGAATGTAGCAGAAGGTCAAGTCTTGGGATTTGAACAAGTGGAACACCGGACATTTGCACATATGAGAATTCAAAAAGTTATTGATGATGGTATGGATGATAACTCAATGTCATTGGATGGTCCCTACTATGAGGTAGGTAAGGATTTGAGATGGAGCATGCAATTTTTAAAGATCCGAAAGGCTCGGCATGTGGTTTTTAATGATAAACATAATGTATACTACAACATCAAAGAATTGAAAGAATATGCCAATGTACCAAGCTCTATTCCTTCAGATATGGATGATTCCAATGCACTCAACTATAGCACTAACGTCTTATCAGAAGTCAATTAGCTCATTGGTATCGAGAAAGAAAAATATTTCACAAGTGATGCCTTATCTAGGGTGGATGAGTTCATGCACATTGAGAACTTGGGCAAAGATGTCAAAAGTGTTATATTTTCAAGCATGGATGGCTTCATGGATACTGATAAAGTTCTTGGAGTCAAACCAAGTAACTATGGAATTATGGAAATCATGCACGATAGTATAATGAGTGATGTTCTCTCTGGAGTAGAGGAGTTTCAAGACTATGGAGTTATGAAATCCATAGAAAGTGCATTAATGAGCGATGTTCTCTTAGGAATAGATGAGTTTTAAGATCATTCTGGACATTCTATCACCACTGACTATGGAGTTATGAAATCCAGAAATTACATCAACGAGTGATGTTCTCTCAGGAATAGATGAGTTTGAAGATCATTCGGGACACTCTAATGCCATTGTGACAAGTGGTTCTACGATTGTATCAAAAGTAGGGATGAGATCAACAAAGGACTATTTGGTGTTTGACTTTGATTGTGAACTTGTAAATGTTACAAATGGTTTGACGAATGTATCAAAAGCAAGGATGACATCAACAAAGGAATATTCAGTATTTGACTGTCAGAGTGATAAGATCAAGGATGCAACATCTCATGAAAACAACATGACAAATAAATCTTACAAGGAGAACTACACAAATCCAAATAAGAATGTACAGAAGGTCCCAAAACGGACATACAGATGCATGACAAGACAACAAGTCCAAGTAGATCTAGAAAAGCAACCAAAGAGAATAAGAGTAATGAATGAAGATGTTATGCTAAAAGCAATGCGATCTACATGCTGTAAGCGTACATGTATGTGATCCATTAACTTACATGACATCAAGGTTTGTAGAGAACATGTATGGCAAAGGAAAGGAAGCAGAAGAAATAAATACCTACTCACGAGATTGTCTTGCTTTCTTGTAAATGATAAGAGAAGGCGAAGTTCAAGACATCAAATAAGGCCTCTTATAAATGAAAAAAGTTTGCATATCGCATTATTACAGGATTATCACATGGCACATATTGGAATTTGGCTAATAAATCAAAGTATGGAGTTAAATTTAACATTCATGGAAACATAGGAAGGCCCAAAACAAGAGCCTCAACTGTTGCGGCAACAACAATTTTGAAAGATTACATTTATGAAAATTCTTTACTGCAACCCCACCTATCAGAAATGCATCTTTTGATAGGTTTGACAAAAAAAGAAGTATTTAACTCTATTGGAGAAACACAGAGGCAAAGAGGGCATGCACCGGCATCTTTTCATACTTTGTATACTCTTTGGAAAAAAAGCTTTGGACATGTTAAAATCCCAAAGAGGCAAAAAATGTCAAAGTGCAACGACTGTGATGATCTAAAGTGAGCACTTGAGAGTGCAACATCTCCAGAACAAAAAGAAGCTTACAAAAAAAAGAGAGAATTTCATCATGGACTTGTTCGACATTCTAGAATAAAATATGCATTTTGGAAGGAGCAAGCTATTTCTCACCCAAATGAGTACATGTGCATTATTGTAGATGGTATGGATCAAAATACAACAACATTACCTCGATTCGTTAACACTCCGCCTAAGCTACAAGGCAAATACTTTTTAAAGACACATCTATGTGGAGTGTTAGTGCACGGATTTAAGTTTTTTGTAGACATATGGATTGATTCCTTGCATCTACATGATAGCAATTAAGTTGTAACATCCATTATGAAGGCAATTCACAGTGTATATGCAGAAAAAGGTCGCCTACCAGCAACTTTGAGAGTACAAGCAGACAATTACGGATGAGAGAATAAGAATGTACTCTTCTTTGCATTTTGCTCAATGCTAATCGCTCATAGAATCTTCAATGAGATTGAAGTTGGGTTTTTGTTGGTTGGGCACACACATGAGGATATCGATCAGGTATTTAGCACAGTTTCGAGAGAACTAAAACACAAGGACATGGAGAAAATGGATGACTTGATAAGAAAATTTGGGAGGCAAGTTGGTGGCCGTAAGGAAGGAACAATATGTTCAATGGTTGAGAGGATGTATGATTGGAAGAGCTTTATTCTACCTTTCATACAAAAAGGTGGTGATGCCCTGATAGGTCATAGCGCTCCACACTATTTACGATTTTTCTTAAAGGATGAAAAACCAGTGATGCAATGGCAACACTATTCTCTTGATACAAAATGGGAACCTGAAGAACCTTACTCTCTCTTAACTTCGATCCCGAGCAAAGAAATGCATCCAACATGGGCTCCTATAAAAGAATTCAGCGAGAAATCCAAAGGTGAAATAGAAGGCTTAAAAGCTTTTATTGCATACAAAGAGGAAATGCTCCGGAGATTTCCTGATTGGAAGCCCTCTTGGAAGGAACACACTACTGTTGTAATTAGCAAGATCTACCAATTGATAAAGGACCTTGCAAAAATGCGAGAAGATGATATTAAGGCCTTTATTTTGGCCAAATGTTGGTAATGACTTGCGTCCAGCATGTGGTCTCTTTGAAAATGAGTTTGAATCATTGCTCCCACGTCCATATTGTGGACCCAAGAAGAGATATTTTATGCCACAAATAGACATAGATGTCCATTGTTTTGTTGCAGTTCGACCATTGGATGATGAACATGAGAATGTGAAGTTTTGGGTTGCGAAAGTAGTTGACGTGAGCATGGATGACCGGGGGAGAGCTACAACATTTACAGTGGTATGGTATGAGCCAAGGGGCAGGAAGGAGAACCAAGATAACAGTACATTGTATAGTAGTTGTTTGAAAAAGGAATGGGTCCCAAACCATGAAGCAATTTCAAGACTTTCCACAGAGACAGTCATAGTATCTTGGAAATCAAGGTCAAAGAAAATAAAGAAGCACATGGGGTATGATGTAGAAGACAAAATAAAATTACCGCAACCAATTATTACGCACATTACAGAGTTCATAAAGATGCTCGCTCGGGAGGAAGTAGAAGGAGATAGCGCAAATGAAGAATGCCCATGATAACACCATTCAAATATCGAGAAAGAGTGAAGGTGGTGGTGGTTGTCAGATGAGAGTGAATGAAGATGGCACCCAAGTGACAAGAGACGACAGAAAGGACATTTTGAACAAGCAAATGTTTGGATCGCTCATTTCTGTGATCATGATAGAAAAGGACATTCAAACAAGCAAATGTTTGGATCGCCCATTTGTACTAAACTCATTGTAAAGGAAAAATTAAATTATTGAAAAGGCCATAGGAGATCCTTTGTACAAAGACTCATCCAGAGCAATATTTGTTGTAAAACTTATGACATGATAATGTAAAATTGCAAGCATAGCTATTGCTATTTTTTGGAGTACAAAAGAGGCTTCCATCATGTCTCATGTCTATATAAACCTTTTAATTTCTTGAATATTCAAGAGTGTTATAGTTTTCTGCATTGAAAGAAAAAGGAGTCTTACAGGTCTCTTATGTATACATTTTTAAAATGCTGTGAATCCTCAATAACATGGTTTTTCATGGATTTCAACTAATAACTCGGATTTTTTATTTTAAGAATATGATTCTTATAAACAAGAAATACAAATTTAGGATTTAATAGTAGTTTTTACATTATTTGTACAACATTGTAGAGAGATATTTTGAAATGTCTTATGTGAAAATGATAGTGTCAGAAAGTAAACTTTTTATTCTCGAATGATAGTTTCATAAAGTAAACTTTTCATTTGGGAAGGATTTTAAGGAATAGTCCAAAAGTAGACATATGAGTCCAAAATTAATGAAATAAGTGTTAACATTGGAATTTTTTATCATAACACTCACTCCTCCTGTCAATTGTATCTTCTCCATCAACTTTGGTGAAGTGTTGAAAATAATTATAGCAAATGTACAAGCAAATTTTTTTGTAAGGAAAGTACTCATCAACAGGCAAACCATATGAGTAGTGCTCAAATTTTTCATATACTAGCTGGTTGATGAAGGCCTGAACTGCAAACTTGTTGTGCTATTGGTAAGCAAATTGAGCATTGGGTAGGCATGCAATAGTACAACCCGTAATAATCTGATCGTGTGGGCACTCCAGGTATTCATTAATGTTATGGCATTGCCTACTTGAATCACTGAGTTGCAGAACAATAATAGGAATTCTCTTGCAAGAATTATTGTTTCATGGAGCAAACATTAGGGGAATTTTGGACTCCAAAAGGGCCTCATAAGGAGTGGATTAGCAAAATGGATTAAGAACTAATAAGGCCTAAAAAGGGTCCCATCACCCCATATGGGGACAAAAAGTACATCTCCCTAGTAGGCCCTTGGTGGTCCCCAAAAGTGCACCTCCCTCTCCTAGTTGGAGGCCCCCCCAACTCCCAAAAAGTTGACTCTCTTTACAACCTTTAGTGGTCCACATTCCCAAAAAGTATCTCGCGGGTACACCTTAGCCCAAAAATTTGAAATTTTTCAAAAGTGCCCAAAATGGCCCAAAACTCTTCAAAACCTTGCCCCAAACCATGCTTATGCATGCAAATCACTTTTCAACATCTAAATCCTACTCCTTCTCACCATAATCATCTTCCAATCCCACATTCATACTCCTATTGTAAGCACTTTGCAACACCCAAATCCAATTTCTTCTCATCATTTTGTCCCAAACTTGCTTCCATTGATACTATTATATCTTTCTGTTGTTCCAAACCATGTTTCCATTGATTCTATTCTATTCTTTGAATTGATCTAAGGCCTTCTTTATAAATCCCTCTCATGGCTTCATTGGAAGATCACACCAACAAGCCACAAAAAAGCACCTTGCAGGTCAAAGTTACACCAAAGTATGCCACGACTAGTCAATGTTATGGCCACAAGGTTTTCGGCAAAGATACACTAGATCAATTACGACAACAAGGAACAAAGCATGTCGACTTATGGAGTGTTGGTCGACTCTATCCAGTGGATCCTTTGACAAGTGCTCCACCTTTATTTGAAAATGTGATGAGTTTGATTCAATACGTAGGAGATGGTCTTCAAGGCTTACTACCTGATATTGTAATCGCATCGGCCATTCCAATGCTGAAGCACACTTTGTGAAGGTTCACTTGTTGAGAATGGAAAGAGAGAGAAAGATACTTAGAGATACCGTGCATAAGCTCCAAGAACAACTAAGGCGAGAACAAAAAAACTTGCTGACTCAGAAATTGCAAAAGAGAGATCATAAGAGACAGTCACAAGATTAATAGATGAGAAGAACAAACTGTTGAAAAAGACTTGGTGTATTCAACAAGAGCTTGCTACATTGACTAGGAGTTTAGAAAGGATAAAAAGAACCCCTCTAGGTTACAAGCACAGGATCAAGCCCGTGCAACCATTGGAGAGCTTGGCATATGGTGGTGGAGAAAGGAAGCACAGGGTGAAAGCTACAAGGTATGTATTTCTGGACTATTTTGTAATTATGAAGCATTACTTACGAATGAGTCATTTATTTTCTAATGTTATCATGATTTCTACAAAAATTTTATGGAGGAGGTTATTGGAAGAAATTCCTTTGACAAACTTTGTGCCGTAAAGAGTGTAGTTAAGAATTTCTATTCTTAGGGACCCCCATTGGCATGCATTGCAACATGCAATATTACAAGAGGTTGCACAACTGATTTAAAGAATCTTGTAGATCCATCGGAAGTTGTCCATGCATGTGATGCTGCTGGCATTAGTTTTGGCAAGGGTACTTAGCTGTGTTTAATGTCATTGGAAATGCACTTCGAGGTCAAGGTATTAAGAATCCTCTATTGCCAAGACCAGTATACGTTAGCAAGGAAAGAAACAAATTTTGCTATTCAAGATTTGTTAAGTGGATTGATACACATCTCAAAAAGCATGACGTTGGAAGGCACAAACAATACAAATGTCCAACATAGCAAAAACAAATGAGGACCAACTACCAAAGGGGCAAAGCAAGGACCAAGAACCTTTGAGTACACATAATAATGTTTTTTTGGATGTACGTAGGGTCGAAGTTGCGATGGTGGAGTTTTTACAACATGAAAGCATGGGGTAGGTTAAAATTATATTGTTTAAAGAGCTGCAATTTTTATTGAAATCTTTTCTAATCATGTAAATCTTTTAATCTTTTAGATTGTGAAGGAACATTAGTATTCGTTATCAAATTGGTGTGAGGTTGTAAAAGGCCACAAGTTGGAGAGGGTCAGTATTACTTTGTTTAAAAATTGCATGCTCCATCTCATATTCTTGCCTACCTCATAGTAGGGTCACATAAGGATGTTATGTTATCAACCATACCATCATCAGTGACTTTTAGAATCCTCATCTGTCAAAATGACCATTGCTCCACTTGTTCAAATCCTAATACTTCACCTTCTGCTACAGTCTTATTTGCAAATGATATCATTTGTAAAATGTTCCCTATAGTAAAATCCAAGGTGGTGCACTTTGTATCCTTGATAATGTATGTTGCATAAGTCTCATCTTTTTCCCATGCTATAAATGATTTGTTGGATGTATTGTAGGGCATAACATCTCCAAGTGTTTCCATATCTCCACATTTACACTTTAGCTCAACATGTGCGCTAAGAATCTTTGATACAATAACTGCCACCTTATCTTTGCCAAGTCTTCGAAAGTGGCAAATTAAATTAGGATCACTATCATGGATTGTAGTAAATGCAACTACTTCTCTTTTCCTACATAAAATCACATCCATCCCTGGAACAAAATCTATAGCCATCTCCTTTGTGAGAGTCCTTTGCAAGCAAGCTGTAGTAGCAACAATTACATAAATATTAGTCTCTTTTTAATAATCTACTCATTTATTATAATTTTTAATTAGTACTTAATTTATTAATGGGAGAAGTTATCCGATCAAGTACTCATCAGATGGACATGCCACTTTTCATGCAACTCAATAACACCTACATTGACATCCGTGCAAAGTATTGTGCCCATCGTCTATGCTTTGCATGGTATATCATGCATTAAACACCATTTGTGCCTCAGTGTCAAACACAACAATAAAAAACATGGTCCTAAGTGTGTTATTCAAACAAGTACTTATCGTATGGGGGATTCACTTTGCACACAAGTCATATATGCTTTGCACGGTCGATCACACATTATACACCATTTTCCCTTTGATGAAATGTACATCCGTAAAAAAACACGCCCTGAGGTGTGTTATCTGACCAAGTACTTATCGGATGGGTGTGCCTCTTTGAAAACAAGTCAATACCACTGAGGTTGAGGCGTAGGAAAAGTATTGTGCCCATCAGATATGCTTTGCATGGTCAATCAAGCATTAAATACGCTTAGTGTCATGCACATCCTTGAAAAAACATGCTGCTAGTTATGTTATCCGATTGAGTACTTATGGGATGGGCATGCCACTTTGCATGTAAGTCAATTCCAACTAGTTTAAGTTTTTTGCAAAGTATTGTACCCATCGGATATGCTTTGCATTGTCGATGAAGCATTAAACACTGTTTTTGCCTTAGTGTCATGCACAACCATTAAAAAGCACGGTCCTAGGTGTGTTATTCAAACAAGTACTTCTTAGATGGGGTCTCCACTTTGCAAGAAAGTCCTTTTCAACTAGGTTGAGGTGCGTGCAAAGTATTGTGACCATCAGATATGCTTTGCATGGTTGATCACACATTATACACTGTTTTTTCCTAGTGATATGCACTTCCGTAAAAAAACACGCCCTTAGGTGTATTATTCAACCAAGTACTTATCTGATGGGTGTGCCTCTTTGATAACATGTCAATACCACCTAAGTTGAGGCAAAGGAAAAGTATTGTGCCCATTGGATATCCTTTGCATTGTCGATCGAGCATTAAATACCATTTTTGCTCTACTGTCATGCACATCCGTAAAAAAACACGCTGCTAGGTATGTTATCCGATCAAGTACTTATGGGATGGATGCGCCACTTTGCATGTAAGTTAAATCCACCTAGTTGAAGGTGTGTGCGAAGTGTTGTGCCCATTTCATATGCTTTGCATTGCCGATCAAGAATAAAACACCGTTTTTGCCTTAGTGTCATGCACATTCGTAAAAAAACACGCTGCTAGGTATGTTATTTGATCAAGTACTTATGTGTTGGGCGCTCCACTTTGCACGCAAGTCTGTTTCAACCAGGTTGAGGTGCATGCAAAGTATTGTGACCATTGGATATGCTTTGCATGGTCGATCACGCATTATCCCCCATTTTCCCCATATTGATATGCACATCCGCAAAAAAACATGCCCCTAGGTATGTTATCTAACCAAGTACTTATCAAATGGGTGTGCCTCTTTGAGAACATTTTAATACCACCTAGGTTGAGGTGTAGAAAAATTATTGTGCCCATCAGATATCGTTTGCATGGTCGATCGAGCATTAAATACTATTTTTGCTCTAGTGTCATGCACATCTGTAAAAAAACACGCTGCTAGGTATATTATCCGATCAAGTACTTATGGGATGGGTGCACCACTTTGCATCTAAGTCAAATTAACCTAGTTAAAGGTGTGTGCAAAGTATTGTGCCCATCGGATATTCTTTGCATTGTCGATCAAGCATAAAACACCGTTTTTGCCTTAGTGTCATGCACAACCATAAAAAAACATGGTCCTAGGTGTGTTATTTAAACAAGTACTTCTCAGATGGGGGCTCCACTTTGCATGCAAGTTTGTTTCAACAAGGTTGAGGTGCATGCAAATTATTGTGACAATCGGATATGCTTTGCATGGTCGATCACGCATTATACACCATTTTTTCCCTAGTGATATGCACATCCGTAAAAAAACAGGCCCTTAGGTGTGTTATCCGACCAAGTACTTATCTGATGGGTGTGCCTCTTTGAGAACATGTCAATAACACCTAGGTTGAGGCATAGGAAAAGTATTAAATACTATTGTTGCTCTAGTGTCATGCACATCCGTAAAAAAACACGCTGCTAGCTATGTCATCTGATCAAGTAATTATGGTATGGGCATGCCACTTTGCATGTAAGTCAATTATACCTAGTTGAAGGTGTGTGCAAAGTATTGTGCCCATCGGATATGTTTTGCATTGTCGATCAAGCATAAAACATGGTTTTTGCTTTAGTCTCATGCACAACCATAATAAAACATGTCCTAGGTGTGTTATTCAAACAAGTAATTCTCAGATGGGTGCTCCACTTTGCACACAAGTAGGTTCCAACTAGGTTGAGGTTCGTGCAAAGTATTGTGACCATCGGATATGCTTTGCATGGCCGATCATGCATTATACACCGTTTTTTCCTTAGTGATATGCACATCCACAAAAAAACACGTGCTTAGGTGTGTTATTTGACCAAGTACTTATTGGATGGGTGTGCCTCTTTGAAAAAAGTCAATACAATTGAGGTTGAGGCATAGGAAAAGTATTGTGCCCATCGGCTATTCTTTGCATGGTCGATCGAGCATTAAATACCATTTTCGCCTTAGTGTCATGCACATACGTGAAAAAACACGCTGCTAGTTATGTTATCCGATCAAGTACTTATGGGATGGGCATGCCACTTTGCATGTAAGTCAATTCCACTTAGTTTAAGCTGTTTGCAAAGTATTGTATCCATCCAATATGCTTTGCATTGTCGATCAAGCATAAAACACCATTTTTGCCTTAGTGTCATGCACAACCATAAAAAAACACAGTCCTAGGTGCGTTATTCAAACAAGTACTTCTCAGATGGGGGCTCCACTTTGCATGCAAGTCCATTTCAACTAGGTTGAGGTGTGTACAAAGTATTGTGACCATCAGATATGCTTTGCATGGTCGATCATGCATTATATACCGTTTTTCCCTAGTGATATGCACATCCGTAAAAAAACACGCCCTTAGGTGTGTTATCTAACCATGTACTTATCTGATGGGTGTGCCTCTTTTATAATATGCACTAGGGCCAAGGTTTCATGGGATACTATCACTTTACCCTCCTCGCAGGGAGGACTTGGGGTTCTTGATCCTGAGATGCAGAGCAGAGCCCTTTTAGTCAAACTTCTTGTTAGAGGTTTGACTCTAGGAGATCAGCCGTGGAAGCAGTTCCTACTGCATGGGATTCACCAGTGCACCCCAAGAGTAGCAGGTCAGTGGGCAGGTAGAGTCAGTTGGATGTTCCTGACGAACCAGCATTCTCAGCCCTCCTCACTACTTGTGAAAAGGCTTATTCAGGTATGGGATCATTTTCGACAACACCTCATCAGAGCAGTTCCCTCCTCCAGAGAGGAAACTGCCCGACAACCACTATATCATAACCCCCTGGTTCGGTATCAGGGATCTTCCCCTGGTACAGAACTTAGGACTCCCTTGGCCAGATGGCATGCTCAGGGGGTTGTGACAGTCGGAGATTGGTTCAGGGGAGGTGTGGAGATGTCAGAGGTGGATACCACCTAGGTTGAGGCAAAGGAAAAGTATTGTCCCCATCGGATATGCTTTGCATTGTCGATTGAGCATTAAATACCAATTTTTCTCTAGTGTCGTGCACATCCGTAAAAAAACACATTGCTAGGTATGCTATCTGATCAAGTATTTATGGGATGGATGCTCCACTTTGCATGTAAGTGAAATAAACCTAGTTGAAGGTGTGTGCAAAGTATTTTTTCCATTGGATATGCTTTGCATTGCCGATCAAGCATAAAACACCGTTTTTGCCTTAGTGTCATGCACATCCATAAAAAAAGACGCTGCTAGGTATGTTATTCGATCAAGCACTTATGGGATGGGTGCTCCACTTTGCATGCAAGTCCATTTCAACTAGGTTGATGTGCGTGCAAAGTATTGTGACCATCGGATATGCTTTGCATGGTCGATCACGCATTATCCACCATTTTTCCCATAGTGATATGCACATCTGCAAAAAAACACACCCTTAGGTATGTTATCTGACTAAGTACTTATCCGATGGGTGTGCCTCTTTGAGAACAAATCAATACCAACTAGGTTGAGGCGTAGGAAAATTATTGTGCCCATCAAATATCCTTTGCATGGTCGATCGAGCATTAAATACTATTTTTGCTCTAGTGTCATGCACATCTGTAAAAAAACACGCTGCTAGGTATGTTATCTGATCAAGTACTTATGGGATGGGCGTGCCACTTTGCATGTAAGTCAAATTCACCTAGTTTAAGGTGTGTGCAAGGTTCCTGTCGGATATGTTTCAATTGTCAATCAAGCATAAAACTCCGTTTTTGCCTTAGTGTCATGCAAAACCATAAAAAAACACGGTCCTAGGTGAGTTATTCAAAGAAGTACTTCTCAGATGGGGGCTCCACTTTGCATGAAAGTCTATTTCAACAAATTTGAGGTGCGTGCAAAGTATTGTGACCATACGATATGCTTTGCATGGTCGATCATGCATTATACACCGTTTTTCCCCTTGTGATATGCACATCCGTAAAAAAACAGGCCCTTAGGTGTGTTATCCAACCAAGTACTTATCTGATGGTTGTGCCTCTTTGAGAACATGTCAATACCACCTAGGTTGAGGCATAGGAAAAGTATTGTGCCCATCAGATATCCTTTGCATGGTCGATCAAGCATTAAATACTATTTTTGCTCTAGTGTCATGCACATCCGTAAAAAAACACGCTGCTAGGTATGTCATCCGATCAAGTACTTATTAGATGGGTGTGTCACTTTGCATGTAATTCAATTATACCTAGTTGAAGGTGTGTGCAAAGTATTGTGCCCATCGAATATGCTTTGCATTGTCGACCAAGCATAAAATACCATTTTTGCTTTAGTGTCATGCACAACCATAAAAACACACATCCTAGGTGTGTTATTCAAACAAGTACTTCTCAGATGGGGGCTCCACTTTGCATGCAAGTTATTTTTAACTAGGTTGAGGTTTGTGCAAAGTATTGTGACCATCGGATATGCTTTGCATGGCCGGTCATGCATTATACACCGTTTTTTCCCTAGTGATATGCACATCCACAAAAAAACACGCCCTTAGGTGTGTTATCTGACCAAGTACTTATCGAATGGGTGTGCCTGGTTGAAAACATGTCAATGCCACCTAGGTTGAGGTGTAGGAAACCTATTGTGCCCATCAAATATGCTTTGCATGGTTGATCGAGCATTAAATACCATTTTTGCCTTGGTGTTATGCACATCCGTAAAAAAACACGCTGCTAGGTATCTTATCCGATCAAGTACTTATGGGAGGGGCATGCCACTTTGCATGTAAGTCAATTCCACCTAGTTTAAGGTGTGTGCAAAGCATTGTACCCATCGGATATGCTTTGCATTGTCAATCAAGCATAAAACACCGTTTTTTCCTTAGTGTCATGCACAATTATAAAAAAACACGGTCCTAGGTGTGTTATTCAAACAAGTACTTCTTAGATGGGTGCACCACTTTGCATGCAAGTCCTTTTCAACAAGTTTGAGGTGTGTGAAAGGTATTCTGACCATCGGATATGCTTTGCATGGTCGATCATGCATTATACACCATTTTTTCCCTAGTGATATGCACATCCATTAAAAAAAAGGCCCTTAGGTGTGTTATCCAACCAAGTACTTATCTGATGGGTGTGCCTCTTTGAGAACATGTCAATACCACCTGGGCTGAGTCATAGGAAAAGTATTGTGCCCATCGGATATCCTTTGCAATGTCGATCGAGCATTAAATTCCATTTTTGCTCGTGTCATGCACATCCGTTAAAAAACATGCTGGTAGGTATGTTATGTGATCAAGTACTTATGGATGGGCACGCCACTTTGCATGTAAGTTAATTACACCTAGTTTAAGGTGTGTGCAAAGTATTGTGCCCATCGGATATGCTTTCCATTGTTGATCAAGCATAAATTACCGTTTTTGCCTTAGTGTCATGCACATCCATAAAAAAACACGCTGCTAGGTATGTTATTCGATCAAGTACTTATGGGATGGGTGCTCCACTTTACACGCAAGTCCATTTCAACTATATTAAGGTGTGTCCAAGGTATTGTGACCATCGGATATGATTTTCATGGTCGATCAGGCATTATCCACTATTTTTCCCGTATTGATATGCGCATCCGCAAAAAAACACGCCGTATGTTATCTGACCAAGTACTTATCAGATGGGTATGCCTCTTTGATATTCAAACAAGTACTTATCAGATGGGGGATCCACTTTGCACACAAGTATCTTTCAACTAGGTTGAGGTGCATGCAAAGTATTGTGACCATTGGATATGCTTTGCATGGTCGATCATGCATTATGCACCATTTTTCCCCTAGTGATATGCACATCCGAAGAAGAACACGCCCTTAGGTATATTATCTGACCAAGTACTTATCGAATGGGTGTGCCTCTTTGACAACATTTCAATACCACCTAGGTTGAGGCATAGGAAAATTATTGTGCCCATCGGATATCCTTTGCATGGTCGATTGAGCATTAAATACTATTTTTGCTCTAGTCTCATGCACATCCATAAAAAAACAAGCTGCTAGGTATGTTATCCGATCAAGTACTTATGGGATGGGCACGCTGCTTTGCATGTAAGACAATTCCACCTAGTTGAAGGTGTGTGCAAAGTATTGTGCCCATTGGATATGCTTTGCATTTTCCATCAAGCATAAAACACTGTTTTTGCCTTAGTGTCATGCACAATCATAACAAAACACGGTCCTACGTGTGTTATTCAAAGAAGTAGTTATCGGATGGGGGCTCCTTGCACGGAAGTATCTTTCAACTAGGTTGAGGTGCATGCAAAGTATTGTAACCATTGGATATGCTTTGCATGGTCGATCAGGCATTGTACACCATTTTTCCCCTAGTGATATGCACATCCACAAAAAAACAAGCCCTTATGTGTGTTATTTGACCAAGTACTTATCGGATGGGTGTGCCTATTTGAAAACATGTCAATAACACCTAGGTTGAGGCTTAGGAAAAGTATTGTGCCCATCAGATATGCTTTGCATGGTCGATTGAGCATTAACTACCATTTTTGCCTTGGTGTCATGCACATCCGTAAAAAAAACACGCTGCTAGGTATGTTATCCGATCAAGTACTTATGGGATGGGCATGCCACTTTGCATGTAAGTCAATTAAACCTATTTTCAAGTGTGTGCAAAGTATTATGCCTATCGGATATGCTTTGCATTGTTGATGAAGCATAAAACACCATTTTTGCTATAGTGTAATGCACAACCATAAAAAAACACGATCCTAGATGTGTTATTCAAACAAGTACTTATCGGATGGGGGATACACTTTGCACACAAGTATCTTTCAACTAGGTTGAGGTGCATGCAAAGTATTTTAACCATTGGATATGCTTTCTGTGGTCGATCACGCATTGTACACCATTTTTCCCCTAGTGATATGCACATCCGCAAAAAAACACGCCCTTAGGTGTGTTATCTGACCATGTACTTATCGGATGGGTGTGCCTGTTTGAAAACATGTCAATACTACCTAGTTGAGGGGTAGGAAAAGTATTGTGTCCATCGGATATGCTTTGCATGGTCAATCGAGCATTAAATACCATTTTTGCCTTGGTGTCATGCACATCTGAAAAAACACGCTGCTAGGTATGTTATCCAATCAAGTACTTATGGGATGGGCATGCCACTTTGCATGTAATTCAATTCCACCTAGTTTAAGGTGTGTGCAAAGTATTGTACTCATCGGATATGCTTTGCATTGTTGATCAAGCATAAAACACCGTTTTTGCATTAGTGTCACGCACAACCATAAAAAAACATGGTCCTAGGTATGTTATTCAAACAAATACTTCTCAGATGGGGGCTCCACTTTGCATGCAAGTCTGTTTCAACTAGTTTGAGGTGTGTGCAAAGTATTGTGACCATCGGATATGATTTGCATGGTCGATCACACATTATACACTGTTTTTCCCCTAGTGATATGCACATCCATAAAAAACACGCCCTTAGCTGTGTTATCCAACCAAGTAGTTATTTGATCGGTGCGATTTTTTCAAACAAGTCAATACCACCTAGGTTGAGATACAAGTAAAGTATTGTGCCGATCGGATATGCATTGCATGGTTGATTGAGCATTAAATACCGTTTTTGCCTTAGTGTCAAGCACATTTGTAAAAAAACACGGTCCTAGGTGTGTTATCGGATCAAGTACTTATCTAATTGACATGCCACTTTTCATGCAACTCAATAACACCTGGATTGAGGTGGGTGCAAATTATTGTGCCCATCGGATGTAATTTTCATGGTATATCATGTATTAAACTCTGTTTGTGCCTCAATGTCATGCACAACCATTAAAAAACATGCTTTTAGGTGTGTTATCTGACCAACTGCTTATTAGATGGGTGTACCACTTTGCATGCAATGCAATATCATAATTTTTGAGGCTCATGCAAAGTATTGTGCCCATCAGATATGCTTTGCATTGTCGATCGAGCATTAAACACCATTTTGGCCTTAGTGTCATGCACAACTGTCAAAAAACGCGATCCTAGATGTGTTATTCGACTAAGTACTTATGGGATGGGCACGTCACTTTGCATGTAAGTCAATAATACCTAGGTTGAGATGTATGCAAAGTATTGTAACGATCGGATATGCGTTGCATTATCGATCAAGCATAAAACAACGTTTTTGCCTTAGTGTCATGGACAACCAATAAAAAACATGGTCCTAGGTGTGATATTCTAAAAAGTACTTGTCAGATGGGGGAGACACTTTGCAAGAAAGTCAATTTCAACTAGGTTGTGGTGTGTGCACAATATTGTGTCTATCGGTTATGCTTTGCATGGGGATCACACATTATACACCGTTTTTCCCCTAGTGTTATGCACATCCATCAAAGAACATGCTCTTAGGAGTATTATCATACCAAGTACTTATTGAATGGGCGTTCCACTTTGCATGGAACATCATACCACCGCTTTTGAGGCACGTGCAAAGTATTGTGCCCATCGGATATTCTTTTCATGGTAGATTGAGTATTAAATACCGTTTTTGCCTTGGTGTCATGTAGAACCATCAAAAAACACGATCCTAGGTGTATTTTTCAAACAAGTACTTATCAAATGGGGATGCCACTTTGCACACAAGTCAATACTACCTAGGTTGAGGAACGTGCAAAGTCTTGTGTCCATTGGATATGCTTTGCATAGTCGATCGCACATTATACACCATTCTATTCCGTGTTATGCACAATCGTCATAAAATACGTTTGAAGGTGTGTTATCTGAACAAGTACTTATGGGATGGATGCACCACTTTGTATGCAAGTCAAACAATATGACCTAGGTTGAGGTGTGTACAAAGTTTTGTGCCCATCGGAGAAATGTAGATGCGATAATATTAGCAAATTCTTGCTATGTGTATATGTATGTGTGTGTGGCAAACAATTTTTATATAACAAAGTAAACACCTAGTGCACAAATTATGCACTTCATACCTTGAGTATTGTGTCAAAATAAAAGCTGAAATAAGCTTGTTGATGAGGATAAATACGCCCTTGTAAATATGCCCTTGAATAAAGGCACAGTTGTTGTATGACCACAATACCTGTGATTTTGCCCACATGTAAGTTCGCAAATAGTATAAAAAATCATATAATAATATATTAATAGTTTGCAAATGTGTATAGCAAGTGAGAAATGGGAAGTGGAAGTGGGAGTGAGGAGGGAGGAGTGGAATGGGAGAGGGGAGGTAATAGGGGTGTATGATAATAAGTATAAAAAATAGTATAATAATATATTAATAGTTTGCAAATGGCAAGTGAGTAATGGGAAGTGGAAGTGAGAGTGGGGAGGGAGGAATAGAATGGGAGAGGGGGAGGTAATAGGGGAGTAGGATAATAAGGGAGTGAAATGAGTAAGGGGAGTTAATAGGGGATGAAAAATAGGAGGGTGAGATGGGGAAATATGGGATTTTAGGAAATGGGAGGAGTATGGGACGTGGTGGAAATGTGGGATGGGAGTGGTGGCAATGGGGGAGGAAGAAGAAATGGATGGGGGGAGGGCCAATGGAAGATTGGGATGAGGGATGAGGGATGGGGAGTAATGGGAGCCAATGGGAGAGGGGAGGAATGAAAAGCCAATAGGAGAGAGGGGAGGAATGTAAAGCCAATAGGAGAGGAGGAGGAAAACCTAGTTTTTCTTATATATAGTCTTCCTTCTTCATTCATTCTTTCCTCATTTCATTCATTGAAGTAAGAAAGCAAGGATGAGCAAGAAAGCAAGGAAGGAAGAGCAAGAAAGCAAGAAAGAGCAAACTTACAATCTTTTTCCAGGTACTTGTAAATTTTTTGATTAATTCTTTATCTAGATTTTTAAAAAAAAATTTGAAGAGAGAGAAAGAAAGAAAGAGAGAGAGGAACGAGAGAGAGAGAAAGTTTAGAGAGAAGGAGAGAAGCCTTGGAGGCCGCAGCCTCCAGGAGGAAGAGGAAGTGGAGGGGGGAGAGAGAGGGAGGAAAGGAGGGAGGGAGGAGCGATGGAAGAGGGGAGGGAGGGAGGAAGAGGGAGGGAGGGAGGGAGGGAGGGGCATAAGAGGGAGGGGGAAGCGGGGGTAGGGAGGGGGGAGCGGGGGAGGCGGGTTAGGGGGCAGTGAGCAGGGGTATGGGGAGGCTAGAGGGAGGAGCGAGGGTAGGGGGCAGCGGGGTAGGGGGAGGCAAGAGGGAGGAGCGGGGGTAGGGAGGGGGGGAGGCAGTGTATGCCTCAAAGTAGGGAGCAGGGGTAGGGGGAGGCAAGGTAGGGAGCAGGGGTAGGAGGAGGCGAGAGGCGGGAGGGGGGGAGGCGGGAGGTTGGAGGGAGGGAGGCGAGGTAGGGGGCGGTGGGGGTAGGGGGTCCTGGTGGCCATGGTCGCTAGGGTGAGAGGGAGGGGAGGGAGGGGAGGGAGAGAGACAAAGGAGGGAGGGGAGGGAGCTGGGGTAGGGGGAGGCAAGAGGAAGGGGAGGGAGGGGAGGGAGAGAGAGAGAGGAGGGAGGGGAGGGAGCAGGGGTAGGAGGAGGCGAGAGGCGGGAGGGGGGGAGGCAGGGTAGGGGGCGGCAGGGGTAGGGGGGAGCAAGGGTAGGGGGAGGCGACGAGAGGGTAAGGGGCAGCAGGAGGGTGAGGGGGGAGAGAGAGAGAGAGAGAGAGAGAGAGAGAGAGAGAGAGAGAGAGAGAGAGATCATTTATTGCCATATGAAGCCTTGTAAAGCCTTTTGGGCTATTTCCCACATTTATTGTATCAAGCATTGTATATTGTACTTTACTTGTATGTATCTAAATTCTTCATTATCTTTTCTTGTAGGATTATGGAGCAATCAACTAATGTGGGGGATATCCTAAATGACTCTGAGATTAGAGCATGGGTCTCTGATGTCACTTTGAATTTGAAAGGAAAGGAATATAGCCCCAACACTTTGGTAGGTGGACTCGATATCACATGGGCAAAAGAGCTTGGTTTCTTCATCAAAAGGAAAAGACTCTCTTTCTACTTATGTCAAAAAGGGAGTTCAATGATGTTGACGATCCATGGGATGCTACATTCTTCAAAAAAGATATGACTTCAAGCCTTGTAGTAGGCATAACGATAGAGCCAAAAGAAACTTTTATGGATATTTTCACAAAGAGTTCAGATCCTAAAGTTGGCGGTCTTCATTTTGTTGTGTCAAGGAGAGACTCAAAGACCTTTGTGATGCCTCCTCCTCAACCATCAAAGCTTCCAAAGCTGCAAAGTGCATTGGAGGCTCTTGCATATACTTGGGAGCAATTTCCTAGTGTGGTGGCAAAAAGGATGCATGCAAAGATTATGTTTGGGTACTTTCAGGATGCACAATATGCTCCTCAGATTCAAGGATCTTCGCATGAAGGAGATCAAGCACAGAATTCGATGCAGGGGCAAGAAGAACATGCACACTATCACAAACGTGTAGAACATGAGCATAAACTTCTAGAGCAAGAAATGGTGGATGTCACTAAGGATGATGAAACACAGCCTTGAGTGCATGGGAATTAAAAAAAGTTGAAGAAGATGAAGGTCGATCCACTGTAGTTATGCTAGAAGCTCTTGCTAGCAAACCATGACGTGAAATGCAAAAGGCTAGTACTGCAAGAGCCACGGTTCCAAGCAGTAAAAAAAGGCATCGTCCCACTGTAGAGAAAGATCATGTGGATGAAAAACGGTTAAAAGAAGAGAAAGATGAAGAAGACTCAGAACCCGAGGTTGAAGATGATCAGGATGAACTCACATCAATCAAAAATCTCAATCTGCATCTTAATGAAGCAGTAATAGATGATGATGTGGGATATATCTAGGGTCAAAGGACGTGGTTTGTGAATGCCAAAGATGTGGAAGCTACAGCTATCTTTACTAATAGCCGAAACCTTGATATATCCTATGCACTATAAATATACGAGGCTTTGAGAGATGGAAAGAAACCTGTGGCAAGCAACGTGGTCCTGCGTCCAATAATGTTTTGTCTAATCAAAAATAGCTTTTTGGATCAAATAACATTAACAAGGCCTACACATTTCGAGGAAACCTTCAGTCGATTCTTTAAAGACACTCTTAAAAATATTCCACTGTTGAGATATCGAGCTCCACTCGCGATGTGCCAGGGTGACTGTTGTGCATTTATGTCACCGACTTGTTAGCTGGAGATGCGGTTGGTACACCGCCCATGAATAATAGCTGGATGACAGCTATCCTTATCTACACTAGTTTGTGGCTCAGTTAGTATGCCACCTTAGTTAGTTGAGTTTGGTTTGAGACCCACATATAGGGTTCTTCTATTTCTTTGTATTAGAGTTCTTTTGGCTTACACAACTAAGAAGAGGAAAACTGTTTTCAGCCTCCACCTTTGTGTGTATTCCCCCATTGTGATTGTGAGAAAGCCTCAAGTGAGACTCCTTCCCTCTCTCCCACAATCTTCACATGGTATCAGAGCCTTGTTCGTGGTAAGGAGCTCAAGAAAGCAAGCCAAGTTCGTGGTGTCTTGGTAAGAGGACCAATGTTGCTTTCCTATTTCAAGTTTGGGAGCAAATCTCTGCAGGTAGCACAGCCAGAAGTGCAGGAGTGCACTGTTTCAGATTGAGACGCCCTTCGCGGTGTGGCGAGAGCGCAGTATATGCTGCGGGACAGGGCAAAGCCCTGAGTGACTTTGTTTTTCTGATTTGAGGCCGTTTCGGGGCCCGTTTTGAAGGTGAAAGTTCGTCGCAGGCACTCAAAAAAAGGCCCTATTTTTTGCTGTTCGACCACTGCGCGGCTAGTCGGTGGAAAGGTGCCACAGAAATTGCATCGTATGCCTGTGTGCAGAGATATTGGGAGTTGCAGATTCATGCCTATTGCCTGTTGATGCAAAATCGTCACTAGGAAGTGACTGTGTGGTGAAATACCACTCTCGTCGGTTTTGCAGATCTTCTCGTGTGAGGCAAAAGCTGTGTTTTTTGCAGTGACAGAATATTTTGCAGTGTTCTGTAATGGCATCTGATTCTCTTTCACAGATTGTCACTGAAAAGCTTGACAAGAACAACTTCCAGGCATGGAAGTTTAGAATGACGAATTTCTTGATGGGAAAAGGCTATTGGGAATTCATTACAGGAAATGAAGAAGAACCTGTTCTTCCTAATGTTCCCAGTCAACAGGAAATGCAGGCATTCAAAGGATGGCATGAGAGAGCCAGGAAAGTTATGTACTGGCTGTCTATCAGTATTTCGGACTCCATGATTGTGCATATTCAGGATGCAAATACGCCAAAGGAGGCATGGGATACTTTGGCAAAAATGTATAGCACAAATACGCAAGCCAGGAAAATGCAACTCAAACAGGAGTTGCACAATGTGCAGAGAGAAAATTTGAGCATAAATGACTACCACATGAAAGTGAAGAAAATTGCAGATGAACTTGCTTCCATTGGGTCGCCAGTGGATGATGATGATTTGGTTTCTGTGACCTTGAATGGTCTAGGAAAGGATTATGCACAGTTCCAGACATCCATTGCCGTCCATGAAAACTTTCCTGATTTTGAGGAGTTGATTGCTCTTCTAATTTCTGAAGAGCAGAGAAATGGTGGTGCATCTTCTTCAGCAGGAACTTCAAAAGAAACTGTCTTCTACTCAAATGCTGGCAGAGGTAGAGGCAGAGGTAGAGGTGGCCGATCTGCAGGCCGTGGTAGAAATCAGAATATGCAGCAAACACAAGAAAACCAGTCCTATGCAGGAGGACGTGGTAACTCTAGAGGCAGGGGGAGCCAAAGAGGCCGTAGTGGATGGCAGAGAAGCCAAAATGCAAACAGCAATGTTGAATGCTACTATTGTGGCAAAATGGGTCATATGGCTAAGGACTGCTATAAAAATCAGAATGACATTATGAGTGGAAAATTGCAGCAAGGCAATTATGCATCTTCTAGCAGGCAGGGTGATGACAGAAATGAGCATCTATTTATGGTGCAGCATATGACCAATTCTGTGACAAGTGCAGAAGAACAAAATGATGTGTGGTATGTTGACTCAGGTGCGTCAAACCACATGACAGGTCATGCAGAATGGATGCAAGATGCAAGGAAGATAGAAAAGCCAGGATTTGTGGAGACTGGTGATGATACTGCACATCCTATTGTGCAGATTGGCAAAATTCCTTTGTCTATGCAGGATGGGAAAAAGAAATACTTGTCTGATGTATTTCATGTCCCGAACATCACCAAGAACCTGGTTTCTGTTGGTCAGATGGTTGAGCAGGGCTTGCAGGTCAGATTTAATCCTCATGGATGCTTTGTTGAGGATATGAAAAATAATGGTCGCTTGATAGCAAAAGGAAAGAAGAAGGGCAGGATGTTTACGTTAGATGCGGACATGCCTGAATTGAGTGCAGCAATGTTTGCACATGGGACCGGTGTAGTTGCAGATATTGATATCTGGCATAAACGCATTGGTCATGCTAATATACAGCGACTTAAATCAATGAAAGCCCAAAATATTGTTGCTGGATTGCCTAAATTCAAGGTTGCAGAAATGCACACAAGGTTTGTGAAGCCTGTCAATTTGGAAAACAGGCAAGGAAACCTTTTCCTAGGCATGTTCAAGAGAGTAAAAAGCCATTGGAATTAATCCACTCTGATGTGTGGACTACAAAAGCTACATCTATTGGAGACTGTCACTATTTTGTCACATTTATTGATGACTTCAGTAGAAAACTATGGGTGTATTTTATGAAAAAGAAAAGTGAAGTGTTTGGGCACTTCAAAGTTTTCAAAGCTATGGTGGAAAAAGAAACAGGCCTGCAAATAAAATGCTTAAGGTCAGATGGAAGGGAGAGTACCTCTCAAATGAGTTTGCAAGGTTCTTGCAGGAGCAGGGAGCTCTTCTGAGGTTAGGGTCATCATTAGCAAGCAACCTCGTGTTTTGACTTTTGGTAGCGAGGAAGTTACAATCCTCTCCAACCCTTTGAAAGAGGCTAATGACAAAGTCATGATGGCCATCCTTAGGTTTGATATGAACATCTCTTGGCTTTATACTTCAATCATTTGATTCAATCTGCTTCTAACATTTGTTTATTTATTGCTGCAGTACGGTTATATCTCATTTTCCTAGATCAGTATAGAATCGCGTCTGTATGCTCGATTCTCTTCTTTTAGCTGTACTTAGTGATACCAAGAAGACAGTAGATGATGTTTGTTCAATTCTACAACCTTTAGACTTGGATGGCATACTACTTGTCTTTATGCCATACTATGAGAAGTAAGTATGGTCTCAATCTTTCTTTTACTCTCTTATTTATAATATTATGTCAATTAATACTTAATATTGTGATAAATCTTATCGCTCTTTATTGGTGATGTAGTTCACATTGGAGCCTGATAGTATGGGACCTTGATGACAACCATTGTTGGTTTGTCAACTCATTTATAGGCTTTCACGGGGTGTTCAGGTAAGTGTTCTTTTATCATATCATTATGAACATGCATCTTACTATTTACTACACAAATTCACTTTGTCATATGTCATGATGGACAGGTCTGCAAACAAGTTAGTTTCTGCGATTATGAAAATCAGGGAGCATCAAGACCAACCAAATTTCCAGACACGCCTCGCAGTGGAGCAGAAAGACATGTTTAGTAGTGGGTGGAGAATTGCCTACAACTTCATGTTGTATCTCAATGAAATTTTTGAACATGTCTCAATAGAAGCATATACCAAGCTCGAGCTACAAGATTTTGTGGCTAAGACTGTTCACTATCTAACTGCTATCATTGGGAAACAACATGATGGACTCAATGAAGAACCTGAGGGAGCCAAAGAAAAAGAAGAGACAATTCAGTCTCCTTCTGTATCATAGCCTCAAGTAGAAGCATTACAGTCTACACTTGAATTAGAGACTCAATGCATTCTTCCTACACAAGAAGTGGAGACTCCATGTGCATCTACAACATCACATCTTGTAAAGGAGGAAGAGATTAAGTCTATCCCGATTGCACCAGAAGTAGAATCTCAATGTACACCATCCACACAAGTAGAGACTCAATGTACTCTTAGAGAATCACAGCCTCAAGAGGACTCATCAGACTCTATTCAGTTGTAAAACATGTAGAAAGAAACATGAGTCCTTGAAGATTTTTATCTTGTTTGTATTGATTAATGATAGTGTTTTTAAAACTTATGTTAAATGTTGCAATACATTAGGATATTTTATGATATTTATTCATTACAATACATTAGGTTTTACTTTTTTGAAATTCTAATTTATTATGTACAATAAATATCTTATGATGAGAATCTAATAATTATATCATTCTTATGTTCCATCACTTTATTTTATAGATTCCAATGTACTCAAAATCTATCATTTATTATGTACAGCAAGTCTAACTTATATTATATTAAAAGAATATCTCATGATGAGATTCTAATAATTACTGACTTATATTATATTAAAAGAATATCTCATGATGAGATTCTATTAATTATATCATTCTTGTGTTCCATCATTTTATTTTATAGATTTCAATGTACAATCACTATCTTATATGTCTCAAATGTCTCCCATTACGGTCTTGCATCCCATCATTTTATTTTATAATGTCTCACATTATGGTCTTGCATCTAGTCATCTCGCATTACGGTCTTGCATCTGTAGTTCTATAAATTCCCTAGTAGTCGTTCATCTTCTATATCTCACCCGCAGCAGACACTTCTTCCACTTTGCTCTTCTTACCTTACTCCTCTCCTCAAGCTTGCTCCTTCCTCTCCTCAAGCTTGCTCCTCATTCGTCTTCTATATCTCACCCGCAGCAAAAAACTTCTTCCACTTTACTCTTCTTACCTTACTCCTCTCCACACTTCTTCCACTTTACTCTTCTTACCTTACTCCTCTCCTCAAGCTTGCTCCTTCCATCTTGCCCGCAGCCTTACCTCCTCTTCTTAAGCATACTCCTTTCATCTTGCAGCCATTATGGATCTTTTTAAGGTCATCGATTCTGTCGAGCAAGCCATTAGCAGCCTCAAAGAATGGATTGCAGAGAACCAAGGAAAGAGAGAGGAGAGAAAGCAAAATCCAGCTCCATTAACCTAGTACGAGAAGGATGACTTTGCTTGTCAGAAGCTCGGGGGGGTCACTCATCATATGTAACCTTATCACGTGAGTTCAACAGAAGGATATTTTTTATTCCTAAAATTTACAGAAATAAATATACATAAGGGACTATTTAAAATAGTTTTGGAAAAAATTTACAGATTTGTATAGAAAAGGGGTACATTTTATTAATGAAAAAATTTACAGATAAGGGATTTTAAATATAGGCCTTGAACGCATGTGATATAGAGGGTTTATACATAGTGACCCCCCTGAGGTCAGAAGGGCTTAGAGAAGGAAGAGGAAAGAAAAATAAGTATGGCTACTACTGGCAGTCATATAGGAGAGAGTTGATAGACTTTCAAAGTGAGATATCTTCGCGTGTGGCTCATTATGGAAGATTTTCCCCCGAGGAAGCGCAAGCCATTCAAAATAAACAAAGTGTTATGCAGGAGAAATTTCATCAATCCTTACTTCTCTTCTATAATTTTAACTACATCGATGAGGATGAGATGAGCTCAGCTCTTGAATGGGTTGAATTTAGGCTAAGGACTTGAAAATAGAAAATTCATCAAATTGAATGGCTGTAGTCTTGAAAATCTCAGGCTTAACTTTTGAAGGTGTTTATTAACACCATTAAATATTAAGAGAGTTTACAACAACCGAATCTTATTTTTTCATGTAACGTATCTAGGCTGCGTTAAATTTTATAATTTCAGTTTCATGTCCTTAAAAAATATATAAAAAAATGCTTGTTTCTATGTTTTTATATGTGCTTTGAAGATTGGGTTTTTCTTAAATTTTATCTGAAAACTAGTCCAAAAGTATATGTAAAAATGAATTTGTACATTGACAAGTCCAAAATTAATGAAATAAGTGTTGAGATGGGTTATTGTCTCTGGAATCCAGAAGCAAAGAAAATCATATGCAACCATGATGTAGCCTTCAATGAGAAGTAGATGCATAAGGCACCCATGAGGGATGTAGAAATGAGGAGAATCACTTTCCAAGACATGAATCCACCTGCATATGTTGATACACAGCAAGCTGTCCATGCACCAAATGTGCAAGAAATGGTACCTTATTGGCCCCGACTCAAAAAAAATGTCCATGAGTGGTGCCAAAGTTGTGAGTATGCCAAGCATATCGATGCAAGCAATTGGTTCCTAGGCCCTTGAATCCCATTCCAGCATATAGTCCATTTGAGAGGTGCAGTTTGGATTTTGTTGGCCCCCTTCCTCGTTCTTCACAAGGGAAGTATTATATATTAGTTGCAACTGATTATGCAAGTAGATGGGCAGAAGCAAAAGCTACTGTCAACAATAAAGAAACAACAGTGGCATCATTTCTCAAGGAGTTTATATGTGTCTGTTTTGGTTGCCCTTTGGAAGTCCTTACAGATGGAGGGAGGTCTTTTAGGAATGACTTGATTGAATCTTTGGTGCACAAATTGAAAATAAATCATGCCATATCAACTCCATATTATCCCCAATGCAATGGTCTTGTGGAAAAAACGAATGGTTTGCTTTGTGGGCCCTTGTCTAAGCTAGTAGACACCATGAAAAGGAAGTGGGATGTGCATATACCAGAGCTTTTGTGGGCTTATAGAACCACTCATAAGCTCTCCCTTCGTTTCACACCTTTTCAACTAGTTTATGGAGTGGAGGCCATCTTGCCAATAGAATTGGAAATCTCAAGCCTTCGCACCTTTTTTTCTCTATTGTGCAATGAAGAAGAAACACATGCCCAATGTATAGTACATCTGGAGACCATGGATGAGAAGCGGCTTCAAACACTTCAACATTTGGAGGCAGCACAACAATGTCGCAAATCAAGGTATGATGCTCTTACCAAGAAGAAGAAGAAGCTAGAATTCAAAGAAGGCAGCTTGGTCATGAAGTTTGATGGTCGTGTGGAGAAGCGGCTAGACAAGAAACTCCTTTGGCACTGGGAAGTTCCCTTTAGGGTGAAGAAAAAGTTCAAAAATAACACTTATCTTTTGGAAGATGCAAATGTTCAAGAGATCCCTGGATGTGTCAATGAGTACCAGTTAAAAGTGCCTTATCTCTATATACCCTGGCCAGTAGACCCCCATGCCAAGCATGGGGATCTGCTGGGGGGGAAAGATGTGACAACAAAAAATGATATTTTGTTTTGAAACTTGTGGGAGGATTTGTGGGGACCGCAAAGTGACAAAAGATAGCCATGGAGACAAAGAACCAAGAAGCATGACGGAGAAGTTGGTGGCGAGAGACTGCTCTTTGCAGCTTCTCTCATTGCAGCTTGTCAATCTTTTGATGTCGACTAATTTATTTCATGTAATCATTAATGTGGATTTGACACTAATTAGACTAATTAGTGAAAATGATTGCAAATGTGATTATGAGTGAAGTGCATCATTGTAAATACCATGGGTATGAATTATAAATACCTTGATATAGGGATCTAATTTTTTGGGAGATATATTATTTGCTTTGTAATTGGGAAAATAGAAATGAGTCATGTATTTTGAGTGGGCCAGATGACTGCATGGCCTCCATAATGTACTAAAATAATATGGAGATCACATGCCAAGCAAATGGAGGGCATGTAGAGGAGTGTGGAAGAGTGTAAAGTCAAGAGGAATCCTTCTAGAATTCCAAGGTGGTATATGGAGGATGTTGACATATGGAAAAGAGACGGTCCCTATGGGCTCCAAGGGGAAAGACTCTTGACTTTCTTAATTTATAAAGAGTCATGAGGATCTTGTGATGGAACACTTGTCAAAATGTGCCCAAAATGACATTTGATGGTGATCCATGTTCTTATGTTAGTAGGGGGTGAAGGAATCTATTGACTGAAAATGTAACAAGGTGAAGGAGGGTGAGAATTGCTCTATAAAAGAGACCTCTCTCCTTCCTCTCTAGCATCTGGTTCTTCTCATTACAGTTATTCCATCACTTGTATCTAGCTTTGCCTATCTCTTTCCTTCTCCCTAGAGCATTAGGCTCTCACTTTGTATCTCTCTTCTTGCTTTCGACGTTTTGAATAAAGTTCATGCTTCTTTTTCCTCATCCTTCTTCCATCTCCTCTCTCCTCACTCTAAAGCTTAGTGTATGGTCCACATGAGTGAGCCATTTCTAGATTTGTTTTAAGGGTATTCTCTACTCCCCTAGGAGACCGCAATTTGCCATGTATCTTGAAAGCTACTTCTCTGCTGAAGGAGATCATTGCCCTTTCTATAACTATAGCTAGGTATGTAAAATTTTGATAGTCTTCTGTAAAATGGTCATAACTTTCTACTCCGAGCTCCGTTTTGAATGAAACTATATCAAAATCTTTTCTTTTCAAGATCTATCTATTGATGTATTTAGATATTTATTCCATTTTGTAGAACAAAAGTTATTGTTGTTTGAGTGGTCGGGTCTATTGTTTGGAGCAGTTTTGAGAACCTTTCGTAAAACCATCATAACTTTTTGTTCCAAGCTCTGTTTTGAATGAAACTTATATCAAAATCTTCATCTTTTCAAGATCTATCTATTGATGTATTCAGGTATTTGTTCCATTTAGTAGAATAAAAGTTATTGTTGTCTGAGTGGTCGAGTCTGTTGTTTGGAGCAGTTTTGAGAACCTTTCGTAAAACCATCATAACTTTCTGTTCCAAGCTTTGTTTTGAATGAAATCGATATCAGAATCTTCATCTTTTTGAGATCTATGTTTTGTCTCAACCGTCCCATTCAGTCAAATTAGCCCTATCAATTCATGTCTTTCACATTAATTCACGTTGTGTTGAGTCAAAAGATGTTCTTCCAACAATGGCTCGCCCTTACTTTTGGGGCTGACCGATTAGCTCAAATCAATGCTTCCCCTCAGCCTTTCTTATTTCCAATGCTAGAGTACAACCTTACCTTTGACTTGTATATCTTGATTTGAGAAGATAGAGAGTGAGTGTCTCTTTAAGCTTCATCTAATGCCCAAATCTTTTCTCTTTTCTTCAATTTGTGTATTGAGATGTGACCAAAATCAAACCCCCAGTTTTGTGTCACAATAGTAGAGCTTCAGTCAGCTCTCATTTATTGTTGTGTTGAATTGTACTCCATCCAATGTTTCCAGCAACACAGCTCCGATGGGATTTATCTTTCTTACTTGGTAGGGTCCTTGACCTAGATACTTCAGTTTGTCCTTGTGTACTTTGGCATTGTATAACAGGACCAAGCCACCTTCCTTGATGTCTTTAGCTTTAATGTTTCTGTCAAACCATGCCTTTCTTTTGCATTTTTCTATTGTCATGGCATGGTAGGCAACTAGTCTTGTCTCTGTATGCTTCTCAAACTGATAAAGTCTTGCTTTTAGGGATTCATGGTCTCCCATGCATTCTTGTACTACTATGCATAGACTTGGTATTACAAATTCTAGTGGGACCATAGCTTCAAGGCCGTACACCAATTGAAAAGGTGTGTTTCCTATACTAACCTTGAGTTTGGTTCTGTATGCCCATAAGGTTGCATTCAGTTTCTTTGCCCAATCAGAACGTTGTGGTTCTACTACCTTGGTGAGGATAATGCATAATATTTTGTTAGTGGATTCATTCCCTGGGGGTAAGTAGGGTGTGCTTTTTCTATGGATTACCATAAAGCCAGACAAGAGTTCTTGGATTACCTCATTGACAAAATGTGTGCCTCAATCTGACACAATTTCAATGAGGCAAATGAATCGGGTGATCACATTTGAATCTTGTTGTGCTTCTGGTATCTGCCCTTTTGTCTCCCTTAGCTTCAGCCCATTTTGTAAAGTAATTAGTGGCCACAATGATGTAGCATGCCTGTGTTCCTTTTGCTCTAATGGATGTATGGGACCCACATAGTCAATCTCCCATTTTTCAAATGGTTTTTGTGCAACAACTATTGTTAGGGGATTGAAGTCTTTTTGTTGTGGTTTAGTAGTCCGTTTGGCATACATCACAGCCTTTTACATATTCATAGGCATTTGCCTACAGTGTTGGCCCCACCAACAGCGTGCGAGGAGAACTTTTCTTACTGTGGCTTCCCCTTGGAAGTGTCCTCCTGCAATGCCTTCATGGACTTCACTCAAGATTGGCATGATCTCATGAGGCATTACACATCTTCTTAATACTGTTGGGAATCAAGCTCTTGGTTATTGTTCCTGTTGTGTGAGTAGGTGAATAAGGTGAGTTGCACTGACTCAATCATACTTAGTTCTTATCTACTATGTATGGGTGTTGACCTTAGTAGTGCTCAACTGTGTATTGCTCAACTGTATTGTGTGGGGTGAATATGAGCTGATTGTGGAGGAGACTGTTGCTCCCTCCTGGTTGCTTCCTATATCTCTCTTCTTGTTTTTTCTTAACATGGTATCAGAGCTACTGTTCCTTGCCTTCTGGTTTCCCACTTCTTCTGGTTGCCCACTACTTGTGGAAGCTTGTGGGAGTGTTTCTCCTACTCGAAAGCTTCGAAGTGATGAGAAGAGATCTCGTTTTTTGAACTGAAGTAGCAATTTTCAGCTTCTGTTTGGCTTGGGAGCTATCCAATTGATGTCTTCTTGCTAAGGGAGATTGCTATTACCCATAGGTTGCTTGTGGGAGATGTATTTTGAAAAAACACAACTCGTTCTTATTGTTTGGGTGTGATAAAATGGAGCTGATCTCTTTTTCTGGACAACTACTACTTGGTTTGAGCCAAGCAAGAGGAATATATAGCAGTAAGAAGCAAAAAATGTCTCTCCAAACCTCATCGCCCAGCTCTCTGGAGGTTGTTTGTGAAACGTCTCTCCAAACCTCATCACCCAGCTCTCTAGAGGTTGTTTGTGGCTGAAAAAAACTCTCCTACATCTATCAAGTGAGGAGTCAGCTTGTAGATCTCGTTTTTTTGCTCTTGGACAGCTTTTGGAGACTTTAGAAGTGATATATGACTTGCTTTCTTCCTTTTCCAGCACCCCAAAGGTTTGCTACATCATTTTACATCATTTTTGTGGAGTCTTAATCTCTCTGTGAGCTACCAGGACTCCCGTGTTGAAACACAAAGTGTTGCTCTGTTTTTTTGTTCAAAAGTGATCAAATTGTCATTTTTCAGATGGTTTATTTCTCAAACTATGTGGATTTGGATGCTGGTCTGAACTGACAAGTTGGAGGCAAGTATACAAGCTCCAACTTTGCTTTTAGAAGTAAGTTCATTTGGATTTACTGTCAAAAGTTATGAGCTTGGGAAAATCATAAAAAGTGACAATTTACAACTTACTATCAAATTGTCAGATGCAATTGCAGGCATGATATTGCAATGTTCATGGATATATGTGATGGTATTTGGATGCCCAGTGGTTGTATGTTAATGTCAAGTAGCTTGACAGATGCTATGCCTTGCCAGTGATAGTAGCAAAATGGCATTTTGAGTTCGGTTGATCCATTGAACTAGTAACTAAAAGTTTTTGGACTACTGTCAAAAGTGTGCAGGTGCCTATTTTTAGCAGCAAATAACAGTGAAACCTTACAAAATTTGGACCTACAGTAAACTGAAAAGTTGTAGACATGTGGATTGGATATAATTTGTTAGTTGATAGTTTTTGTATCTAAGGTAACGTGTGGAAGTTATTGACTGTGCAAAACAGTAAAAACTTGTAGAAATCTGCTGTTGGAAACCATGGCTAATGCTAGTGGAAGTGATAACATTACACAGATTGTTGGAGAGAAGTTAGATCAAAATAATTATGCCATTTGGAAGTTTCGAATGGAACATTTCATGACTAGAAAAGGCTATTGGGACTTGATTATAGGTGATGAGAAAGAGCTTAATTTGCTCGAAAGAAATGCTACTGCAGAACAAGTTAAGAATCATAAAGCCTGACTGGAAAGAGCACGGAGGGTACTTCATTGGTTTTCAATATCTATTTCAAATGCCATGGTTATGCAAATTCTGATCTACAAGTCTCCCAAGAATGCATGGAATATCTTGACAAGATATTATGGCACCACAACAAGTGCCAGAAAGATACACTTGAAACAAAAATTTAACAATATGTCAAGAAGGGGGAGAATGATACAGGAATATGTGACTGATATCAAAACTATAGCTGATCAATTGGCCTCTATCGATGCTCCTGTGGATGATGATGACATGGTTGCAGTCACTTTGAATGGACTTGGTCTTGAATATAAGTCATTTGACACTTTTATTTCTGTGAGAGAGAATATGCCGGATTTCAATGAGCTGGTTGCTCTTTTGATCCATGAGGAAGTGAATCTTGGGCTGAATACCAATGGTAGTAGCTCAAGGAATAGTGATGCAGTGTTCTACTCTGATCTCTCTGGACATGGTGGACGACACAGAGGTTTCATGGTAGAGGTGATGGCAGGCATGTCCCTAAAACCCCTAGTCAATCACCTCAGAGAGGAGGTGGTGTTTCTCATGTAGAGGTACTTGGCAGCAACCGCAACAAACAATGCATAATCCTAATAGTGATAAGACATGTCATTACTATGGCAAGGTTGGCCATATTGCCAGAGACTGTTTCAAGAAGCAAGCAAATCAAAGAGAAAAGGCAAAACATCATGGTCATTTTGCCTCTTCTAGTCATGTGCATGAGACATCCTCAGATCAGCTATTTGCTATGACGCAGGTGCAGGATCATAAGCCTACTAATGGTGGCTTGGATAATATATGGTATATTGATTCAGGAGCATCTAATCACATGACACCACATGGAGAGTGGTTTGATGAGATGACTCCTGGTGTGCATGGTTATGTTTGCACAAGAGATGATACACAGCATGACATTATACACAAGGGTGTTGTGCCTTTGGTGATGCATGATGGTCACAGACCAAGAAGCTACATGAAGTGTTGCATGTGCCTTTGATCACCAAGAACTTGTTGTGTGTTGGACAAATGGCTTTGAGCAGAACTTGCAAGTTTGGTTTAATAAGGATGGATGCTTTAGTGAGGAGTTTGGTAATGGCTACAAGTTGATTGTGAAAGGGAAAAGGCAAGTAAGAATGTATACTTTAGATGCAGGCATGCCAGAACTAAATGCTACCATGTTTACCCATGGTATGGGTGGTCTCTAATTTGGAAATTTGGCACAAACGTATTGGTCATATCAATATTCAAAAGCTGAAAAATATGCAGCATAAAGGCATTGTTGTTGGCCTACCAAAGTTTAAGTATAATGCTTTGGAGCATGTTTGTTCTCCATGCCAATCAATCAAGGTTGCCATTCACTAAGCATCTGTGAGAGAGTAGTAGATCTTTGCAGTTGATTCACTCTGATGTCTGGGGTCTAGCTCAGACTACCTCGATGGGAGGTTCATCATATTATGTCACATTTATTGATGATTTCAGCCGGTATACATGGCTGTATTTTTTGAAACATAAGGATGAGGTCCCGACTTGCCTTCAAGCATTTCAAGCAACATGTTAAAAAGAATTTTGGCTCATATATCACATGCTTGAGATCATATAATGGAGGTGAATATCTATCAAATGAATTTGATGACTTCTTGGCCTATCATGGGATTAGATGGGAGCTTACATGCCCATATACGCCACAGTAGAATGGACTAGTTGAATGTAAGAATGGGGTGATTGGTTCGTATGGTAGAGCCATGTTGAATGAAAAGAACTTACCTGATTATTATTGGGCAGAACCACTTGGAACTGCAGTGTATGTGTTGAATTGCACTCCTATTGCTGCCATTCATATGCTCACACCATATGAGAAATTGTATTGATAGAAGCCTGATGTCAGTCATTTAAAAGTGTTTGGTAGCTTGGCATATGTGCATATACCAGATAAAAAGAGATGGAAGTTGGATCCCAAAGCTAAAAGATGTGTGTTTTTGGCTATGCACAGAATTGGAAGGGTTACAAATGCTACAACCCATCGATCAAGAAGACTATGGTGAGTTGGGTTGTTGTTTTTGATGAGTTGGAATCTTGGTATGCAAAGCTGAAAGTGGCTATTCCAAATGATGCATCTGCAGGTCATGCATATGATAAAGATCAGCAAATTAGTACATTTATATATGGGCCTACATCTATTGGTTCTACTACAATGAATCCTTGGTCTAACAGGTTACACAATTCCACTAACATTGCTATGTCAGTGAGGGGGAGAGATAAAGGGCAAGCTGAAAATGATGTCCCTGGGCCATCAAATTGTGGCTATGATTCGTCATGTAGTGACAGTTTGGATAGTGAGCTAGATATACCATCTGTGTCTACACCTGGAGTCAAGGGAAGTAGGTACATACCTCCTCATGAACAAGGAGAGTCAGGCACTCCAGTGAGAAGGTCACAGAGAGTCAGGTATCCTGTTGACATGTTAACTTATAGTGGTTATGCTACTCGGCATTATACATATATGACAAAAGTTATGGGACATACTGAGCCAACTATCTTTGGTGAGGCTATGCAACATGGTCATTGGCAGAATGCCATGGATGAGGAGATGGATGCTCTTACCACTAATCAAACTTGGGATTTGGTGGAGTTGCTTGAAGGCAAGAATCCCATTGGTTGCAAATGGGTCTACAAAGTAAAATGCAAGTCTGATGGATCAGTGGAAAGGTATAAAGCAAGGCTGGTTGCCAAAGGGTATGCACAACAGTATGGGCTAGATTATGAGGAAACTTTCAACCCTGTTGCCAAGATGGCAACTGTGAGAACTGTCATAGCATTGGCTACTGCAAATGGCTAGAAATTGCAACAAATGTATGTCAAGAATGTTTTCCTAAATGGTGACTTGTTGGAGGAAGTCTATATGGTCCAAGCCGAGGGTTATGTGCACCCTGACTATCCCAACTATGTTTACAGATTGAAAAAAGCTCTCTATGGGCTGAAGCAAGCACCTAGAGCATGGAATGAAAGGATCAGTAGATACCTACAAGAGCTTGGTTTTGTAGTTGGGAAGGCTGATCATTCACTGTTCACAAAGAAGACAATTGTTGGATATGTTGTGATTGTGATTGATGTTGATGATCTAATTCTGATTGGTAGTGATGATGGTGGCATTGCTGAAATTAAGAGCAAGCTGAAAATGGAGTTTGATATGAAGGATCTAGGGGACTTGAAGTTCTTTCTTGGCATAGAGGTGTTGAGAACACCTGATGGCATTTGGCTTATGCAGAGGCAGTATGCCTTGAATATGCTAGAGAGGTTTGGCATGAAGGATTGCAAACTAATGGATATTCCCTTGGATCAAAACTTAAAGATGATGGTTGATTCTGGAGCTAAGATTGATGACATTACCATGTATAGGTAGATGGTTGGAAGCTTGATTTATCTGACTATTACTAGGCCTGATTTAATATATGCTGTGGGACTCATTAGTCAGTTTATGCAGAAGCCACGGAAGCCTCACTTGGATGCAATGAGGAGGATTATGGGCTATGTCACGGCAACATATCAGTATGGACTCTTTTATGAGTATGGAAAGGATATAGAACTGGTTGGATACACAAATGCAAATTGGGCAAAATGTGCCTATGACAGGAGATCCACGAGTGGTTATGCATTCAGCCTTGGAAGTGCTATGGTTAGCTAGGAGTAGTAAAAAGAAACGCACAGTGGCATTGTCTAGTATAGAAGCAAAGTACAGAGGTGTAGCATTGGCTGCATGTGAGATTGCTTGGCTTTAGAAGCTTTTGCAGGATTTGGGATTGCATGTGGAAAAACTAGTCAGACTTTATTGTGATAGCATGAGTAGTGTGCAGTTGGCAAGTAATCTAGTTTATCATGCTAGAATTAAGCATATTGAGGTACACTACCATTTCATTAGAGAAGATTGATCTCGTACATGTGAAGACTAAAGATCAGGTTGCAGATATCTTTACCAAGTCATTGGGTAGAGATAAGTTTACATGCTTTAGAGAGCTACTTGGTGTTATGCTCCCTACTTGAGCTTGAGGGGGAGTGTTGGGAATCAAGCTCTTGGTTATTGTCCTGTTATGTGAGTAGGTGAATAAGGTGAGTCACACTGACTCAACCATAGTTAGCTCTTATCTACTATGTATGGGTGTTGACCTTAGTAGTGTTCAATTGTATTGTGTGGGGTGAATATGAGCTAATTGTGGAGGAGATTGTTGCTCCCTCCTAGTTGCTTCCTATATCTCTCTTCTTGTTTTTTCTTAATAAATACATGGTCCTTGTCCATCTTGTATAGTTGTCTTGCAACAATGAGTTGATAGGGTGCAGCCTTTAGAATTAGTTTTCTGACATCTACTACTTTCATTTCAAGGGGTGGGTGGTCTTCTTGTCATTAAGTACCCAATAATATCTCCACACCAATCTAGAACAGCATCTATTTGAAATAGTGTGGCATCTGGTAAGTCGTCTTCTACTCTAGTGGCTTCTTCTCCCGACTTGACACCAGACATGTGATCGAAAATGTAGTGTTGGGCACCTTTGCGGACCACTATTTTGAAGTTGAAGCAAGAGGAGCCATCTGGTTATTCTTCCTATTGTACATGAACGGTTCACAAGATAAAGAAATGCTTGATGGTTGGTGTAGAAGACAAAATCATTTGCCAGTCGATAGTGCCAAAATTTCTTTACACTATACACCATTGCTAGGGCTTCTCTTTCTGCGGTGGTATAGTTGATCTCTGCATCATTGAGTTGTTGACTGGCAAAGTAGAATGGGTAGACTTCTTTCTTATGTCCACCAAATTGACAAAGCACACTCCCGATTGCATACTTGGATCCATAGAGTCGCTACTATCCATGTGAATCTCTCTCTCTGTGTATAATATATATCTCCTATTCTTGGAAATCTTCTTTGTAGAGCTTTTTTGGTTGAATATAGGACATCTGAGGTCTTTTTTCCCTTCACTGGTGCTTTGTAGATAGAGAAGAGGCAAATCAGACGCTTGGGAGGTCTCAGGGTGCAAAAAGGGATGGTGGGAGGCAAGGGTCAAATCGTGCGTCAAAGAACAAGGTGAAAGCCATGCCCACTATCAAACTCACTAAACAACATCTCTAGTCTGATGACAACCATTGTGCTGTGTGCACTGAGGCGCACTGAGGCATTAGCGATGTATAGAAAATGACCAATATGCAGCTAAGCACTTCAAAAATAAGAGGATCGAGCATATATGAAACTCTTTGTATATTTTAGGGAAAATCTACTGTGGCTAAGATTCCACCATGCCATTGCTCACCCACCACCATGCTTTAGGATGCATAATCACTATGAGTGCAACAAAAATTCCCTGTCATTAGAATCGCATGCTTAGGAGAGAACTAGAGTGCACGGTAATGAGTGATTAAACATGATAATGAGAATTACTGCCTGGTGGTGGTGGCTCTCATAAGCCACATCTTTCATGGCTAAATTAATTACCAGCCACCGAAGTGGCACCACATGGCATCTTCTTCATGATTATCATCCCGTCTGAGGTATTCCATCGCAGTGGCACGGGTGGACATGTGTGAAGGTGGTTAGGTGTCGGTGTGTTTTTTTATTAGATGCTACACCATTCACCCTTTTGTGGGCAGATGGGTGTGAAATAGCCCTAAGACATAGGATGATGAACGTTACTCAAAGCCAAAGAGTACAGCTCAATAGCCTCTTAGACTACTACATGTAAAAGAGATTGAAAGAGGGGGAAAAGGGGGAAAAAGAGAGAGGAAAAAAGGAAAATGAGACATGCTCATGAGAGAAGGAAAGGAGGGAAAAGACATGCTCATGAAAGAGGGAAAAGTGGGGGGGAAAGAGAGAGAAAAGGAGGAAAAGAGGAGAAGGAGAAAGATGAGAGAGATTGAAAGAGGGAGACATATGCATTACAAGATTGCATCCACTCCCATGGAGCAAAGTTTAAAACTTACAAAAGATTCAGATAAGCCTACAATCTTGAATGACAGGTACTATCAGTAGTAGCTCATTGAATCTCTTATATATTTGACTATCACATGGCCATATATTTCTTATGCAGTAAGTTCACTAGCACGCACTCCACACTTCAGAGGAATGGCACAAGCTTTGCAAGGGCATCAATCCTCGCTCTCGGGAGGAGCAGCTTTCTGACCTACGAACATGGAACCATTCCACACACCTAAGAAAATCTAGAGTGATCATTAATTAATGTAATAAAGATTCTTCCCAATGTGATGATGTCCACATATGACCACACATATCACTTTGAATGAGGTGGAATTTTCAAACAACCCTTATAAATCCATCTTTTGGGAAGGCAGTCTTGTGCCATCAGAGCAGTCGAGAGCTAGAGCCAACCGCAAAGCAATGGGGTGATTGCTTGTAGGGGATGGGAGCCTTTCCACTAATCTTGGGTAGGCCATGGTTAAGACTAGTAAAAGTAGTCTAGGATTGGGGGAAGGGAACGCTTACTCTATTGGATAAAAAAGGCTCACGAATAAGTTTAGCGTGGTGGACAGGAAGCTCCTAGAGGAAGATAGAACATGTCTAGGAAATGGTTTCCTTGCCCGTTTTCCAAATTGACAAGCTTCACATACCTTATGCATTTTTGCAACCTTGAATTTAGGCAATCCTGCAACAATATTTTGGGCCTGCATTGATTTAAGTCGTTGTACATTAACATGATCAATGCGTTTATGCCAGATATCAATATTTGCAACTACACCAGTCCCATGTGCAAACATTGCTACACTCAATTCAAGCATGTCCACATCCAATATAAACATCCTGCCCTTCTTCTTTCCTTTAGCTATCAAGCGACCATTATTTTTCATATCCTCAACAAAGCATCCATGAGGATTAAATGTGACCTACAAGCCCTGCTCAACCATTTCACCAATAGAAACTAGATTCTTGGTGATATTCGAGACATGAAATACATCAGACAGGTATTTCTTTTTCCCATCCTGCATAGACAAATGAATTTTACCAATCTGCACAATAGGATGTGCAGTATCATCACCAGTCTCCACAAATCCTAGTCTTTCCATTTTCCTTGCATCGTGCATCCATTCTGCATGACCTGTCATGTGGTTTGATGCACCTGAGTAAACATACCACACATCATTGCTTTCTTCTGCACTTGTCACAGAATTGGTCATGTGTTGCACCATAAACAAATGCTCATTTCTGTCATCACCATGTCTACTAGAAGATGCATAATTCCCTTGCTACAATTTTCCATTCATGATGTCATTCTACTTTTAATAGCAGTCTTTAGCCATATGCCCTATTTTACCATAGTAGTAGCATTCAACATTGCTATTTGCATTTTGGCCTCTCTGCCATCCACCACGACCTCTTTGGCTCCCCCTGCCTCTAGAGTTACCACGTCCTCCTCCATGAGACTGGTTTTCTTGAGTTTGATGCATATTCTGATTTCTACCATGGCCTCCAGATCGGCCTGCTCTACCTCTGCCTCTACCTCTTCCAGCATTTGAGTAGAAGACAGCTTCTTTTGAAGTTCCCCCTGAAAAAGATGCACCACCATTTCTCTGCTCTTCAGAAATTAGAAGACCAACCAACTCCTCAAAATCAGGAAATTTTTCACAGACGGCCTAGTAGAAGGAGTAGGTGTTTTTCATGATAGTTTGAACCTCCTTCATAGACACCTTTACACTTAGCTCAAAACACTCTCCAAACTATCATGAGACACAGAGACCCATAACTTTCAATAGAGACATGATATAAAATATTCAATCACATATTAAGATGCGCCTTGAAATGAGATTCGCTTTGATATAAGTTTCGTAAGAAACAGAGAAGCAGCTAGAAAGATATGGGTAGTTTACTGGGTGGGGGTAAAAACTGTTTTAAAAAAAACAGTCCCACATAGAGAGTCATAGATTTTTGGTTTGACATGTAATACAATAACTGAAGACATAGGATGATGTGAAGAGAGCTTTGCACCGATATAAGTTTCATCCAAATCGAACCACCAAGCAAAAGGTTATGAGAAAAATACCGATAGGGGGTGGAGGTGCGGTTGGCAGAGTCTCCTAGCGAGGTTAGTCATTCATCATCTTTTACTATATTTTGGTGCCACATGAGTTACTCATGTGCCATGCCCCTTTCTCACCTCATGATGTGTGTTTGTTTGGCAGATGGAGACTTGAGTATGATAGCTAGAGGCAGAGCTGTAGGAGAAGAGGATCTCGGCATGCATTAAATACCATCAAGCTTAGCACTATTTGTATCAGTTGAGGCACATCTCACGTGATGAGAGTCACCATAGGATACACCCTAGTGTGGCCTTGTATCCCGCCCCTCCTGCAGATGTTCCCACTAGACATCCCATAGACCCAGCTATACTCTCTAGGATCCCCATGTCGATGCACGTCCTTTGCCAGGAGGATTTTGATAGCTTAGGATTTTTTGGCCTAGGATGTGGCCACCTCGCCCATCTCCACTGCCTAACCCAGCATATGGTTTCACGGGCATGCTACCTAGTTTGATTTGCTGATATCGGAGTGCCTACATATCGCGATCTAGGCATGGATGACCTATACCTTGGACATGGCCAGGCTACTGACCCCATTTCCTACATGATCTTGATAAAGCATTGTAGAGCAAAGGCACGAAGGGACTTGCTTGAGTAGGAGGGATTTGATGCTGCAGTGGTTGCCACATGTATACCCTAGTAGTTCTCATATGCAAACGTCATGCCTAGCAATGAGGCATGAGTAGAGGAGGCACAATGCATTGAGCGAGAGGCACACCTAGAGATATACTTATAGGATTGGGTGCAGTAGAATATTGGGGAGGATATGGACCAATGGCTCAAACGTGAGGAGGAGCTTACTTGTGCTAGATTTGAGGCACGAATCTGTGTAAATCAATGACTTTGGGAGCTCAGGCGTGCATATGTGGAGGATGTGAGGATTATGGAGATATTGGCAATGGCTCAGTGTGCTGCTACATCCCATGGAGATGAGGTTGGACCTTCTACACAATGGACAATCAGGCAGCATGTCATGCAGGAGCCTTGTCAGAGGATGATTAGAAGCACCTATGTCAAGTTGTCAGATTCCTCTAATGATAGCTGATGTAGGTGGCACATACTTTGGCCATCATGTATGTTTACTTTGATGTACATGGCATAATTTGATGACCATGCATATACTATGGGTTATCTACTTTGATGATGTTGTACATACATTGATATTGATGATTGATGACTGTAGATGACATCTTTGTTGTGCAATATGTGATGATTATGGTGGTTATACTATTTTCAGCATGTGATTCTATTGTATCTTTGTTTATCACAATACTCTCTCTCTCTCTCTGTCTCTCCAATCTTATCTAGCATAAAATGTGAATAATGCAATGGATTTAATTCAAACAGCTTAATGGAAAATTTGTTATGATTGAGAAAAGAAGTGGGATTTGGGGATAGGCCTTGAATGCATTATATTCCATGAATTTGCATTGTACAATAGAAGGGATAGAAGAAATACGAACCATCAAAGCACTCATTGTACTGCAAGTAGTTTAAGGGTGTATATATGCTAAAGGGGATTTAACACCCATCAAGCACCATAGGTAGAGAAGAATATTGTTTTAACTAGGTGTACTACAACATGTATACATTCTTTACAAAGTTAAATATTTGAATTTGAAACAAAGGTAATTTGTATATATATGTTTGCTCTCAATCATATCTACACCATCAGCACTTATGGCACATGGACCACCACGACTACAATGCTCTTTAAAATTAAGTTTTGGACAACAAGCTAGATGTTTGTCTTTTGATACACAAACTGTTCCAATAGATTGATATGTTTATCTTGTGAGACAACTATTAATAAACACCGTATCAACTTGAATTTGAATTTTATGAATAAAAAGTGAAGTTGTGCTTTTGTTTATAGTTAGAACAAGTTTGAAGCTTGATCACTATGCTAGAAGTTGTTCTAAAATTTCCTCAAAACTACTTTGATGAGAGTTTGAACTAGGAAAGAGGAGATTCTATGGTTTAGGAGAGACGAAAATTTGTAATATCTAAGTTCAAGACTCTATACTATTAATGGTCCACACTAATAATATAAAATTATTAGTCATAGGGACTCTATACTATTAATGGTCCACACTCTAGTCTCATGTGACATGTCATAGGGACCCATAGGGTCCATGCTAACTTTCATCTATCTCAATGGCCCATTCCTTATTTTGCTCCTTCACAGATGTAACGAGGTGCATAGGGTGAAAATGGGCCCTATGACCTAGCCATGCCCACATCCGATGTCAAATAGGAGTCAAACTTTGCAAGAACATGGAAACCATAGGGTTTAGAACCTCTACAAATCTTGAGCCCGATTGGACAAATGGAGATGCACATCCCAATGACCCATTCCTTATTTTGCTCCTTCACAGATACAACAAGGTGCATAGAGTGAAAATGGGACCTTTAACCTCGCCGTGCCCACATACAGTGTCGGATGGGACTCAAACGTTGTAAGAGCATCGAAACCATTGGGTTTAGGACCTGTGAAATTTTTGAGCCTCATCGGACACATGGACATGCAAATCCCAATGACCCATTCCTTATTTTTCTCCTTCACTCATGCAACGAGGTGCATAGGGTGAAAATGGGCCCTTTGACCTTGGCGTGCCCACATCTAGTGTCGGATGGGGCTCAAACTTTGCAAGAGCATGCAAACCATAGGGTTTAGGACCTGTGCAAATTTTGAGCCCGATCGGACACATGGACATGCAAATCCCAATGACCCATTCCTTATTTTGCTCCTTCACAGATGCAATGAGGTGCATAGGGTAAAAATGGGCCCTCTGACTCGCTGTGCCCACATGTAGTGTCAGATGGGATTCAAACTTTGTAAGATCATGGAAAGCATTGGTTTTAGGACCTGTGCAAATTTTGAGCCGGATCGACACATGGACATGCAGATCCTTTACACAATTTATTATTCCTTTATTGCATGATATGTGTACAGCAATGACTTAAATCACCAAAACACGATATGCCATTGAAACATAACTAATAATAAACACTTGCATATGATAAAACAAGGAATGAAATGAGGGAGGCAATGTGGATCATGAATAAAATAGAGTCAAATACAAGATGTGCATGACACTGTATAAAACCAATTGTCGTATAGAGTGAAATGCATAAAAAAGTCGATGCAAAACACAATGGTGTGCTCACACCATGAGACTATAGATCTCCAATACAATGACATGTGATAAACTAGCGACCCCCAATACAATGTGAGAGTGCTCTCAACGGAAGCAAAATGAAAGAGGGAGAGAGAGAGAAACACAAAGCCACACAAGTTTTGGTGAGTGCAGAACACCCTTATCTTCTTTTTCATTCATTTATATATGTGTTTGAGTATTGTACATAACCGGGGTAAAGGCACAGTGACCTTTAACCCCCACAACCTCCCACTTAAAGGACAATGTGCCTTTAAGGGAGAACAACTAGTGAGCATACAATCCAATGCCCATCAATGCATGACATGAATACTTAAACCGCTGACTAGGTAAACTCTTTGTCAACATATTTGCAGGGTTATCATCGGTATGAACCTTGACAAGCTCTATGTGCTTGTCCTCAAGTACATCCCTGATGAAATGGTACCTGACCTCAATGTGTTTGGTCTTTGCATGAAAGACCGGATTACGTGCTAGGTGAATAGCACTCATGGAATCACTATGCATGTCGGTACACCTGTATGAATCCCCAAATCTCCCACTAGCCGATCAAGCCATATAGCCTCCTTGAAACCCTCTATGGCTGTAACATACTCAGTGTCTATGGCAGACAAATCAATGCACTTCTATGTGTGAGACATCCACGACACTGCACCACCTGCAAAGGTGAACACATAACCAGAAGTGGATCTCTTACTATCCACATGCCCTGCATAGTCTGAATCTGTGTACCCAAGTACACGCATGCCTCCTCTACCAAAGCAGATGCACATCTCCTTGGTACCCTTCATGTACCTCATGATGCACTTAACTACCTCCCAATGCCTCTTTCCTGGATTAGCCATATACCAGCTAACAACTCCCATTGCAAATGCAATGTCTAGTCTAGTAGCTATCATAGCATGCATAAGACTCCCAACCACTGATGCATAAGGAACCTTGGCCATCATGGCCCTCTCCTCATCTGATTTGGGACTATCTGTATGACTCAATTTCACATATGCAGGCAATGGAGTACTCACTGCCTTCCCCCCCTCCATATTGAAATGCTGCAATACTTTAACATACTCCTTCTGTGAAAGCCAAAGGAGTTTCCTACTCTGATCATGCGTGATGCGCATACCGAGAATATGACCTGCAAGTCCCAAATCCTTCATATCAAAGGCCTCATGCAACTTGGACTTTAATGCATCTAGCTCATAAGTATTCTTAACTCCTCGGATCTTCTCCTTCTGATCCATGGAACACTGGAATGTTGTACATCTTGCATAGAAAATGAGCACAAAGAGGAAAATCTTTGATAGCAAATAAGATGAGATCATGAGGTTATGATAGGAAAATCCTAGGCAAAACCTACCCGGTGTCTCCCCAAAGACGTGACACAAAACTGGGAGTTTGGTTTTGGTCACATCTCAAACCACAAATTGAAGAAGAGAGAAGAGATTTGGGCATTAGATGAAGCTTAAAAAGACACTCACTCTCTATCTTCTCATATCAAAAAAAAGATATAGATCTCAAAGGTGAGGCTGTACTCTAGCATTGGAAATAAGAAAGGCTGAGGGGAAGCATTGATTTGAGCTAATCGGTCTGCCCCAAAAGTAAGGGCGAGCCATTGTTGAAAGAACATCTTTTGACTCAACACAATGTGAACTGATGTGAAAGGCGTGAATTGATAGGGTTGATTTGGCTGAATGGGACAGTTGGGACAAAACATAGATCTCAAAAAGACAAAGATTCTAATATCAGTTTCATTCAAAACGGAGCTTGGAAGAGAAATTTATGATGGTTTTGTACGAAAGGTTCTCAAAATTGCTCCAAACAATAGATCCGACCACTCAAACAAGAATAATTTTTATTTACTAAATGGAACAAATACTTGAATACATCAATAGATAGATCTTGAAAAGATGATGATTTTGATATTAGTTTCATTCAAAACGGAGCTTGGAACAGAAAGTTATGATGGTTTTACGAAAGGTTTTCAAAACTACTCCAAACAATAGACTCGACTACTCAGACAATAATAACTTTTTTTCTACAAAATGAAACAAATATCTGAATACATCAATAGATAGATCTTAAAAAGACAAAGATTTTGATATAAGTTTCATTCAAAAGGGAGCTTGGAGTAGAAAGTTATGACCATTTTACGGAAGACTGTCAAAACTGTCCATACCCGACTGCAGTTATGGAAGGGGCAATGACCTCCTTCAGCAAAGAAGTACCTTCCAAGATACATGGAAAATTGAGGTCACCTAGGGGAGTAGAGAATACCCTTAAACCAGATCTAGAAATGACTCACTCATGTGGGTACACTAAGCTTTAGAGTGAGGAGAGAGAAGATGGAAGAAGGATGAGGAAAAAGAAGCATGGACTTTATTCAAAACATTAGAAGGATAAAGAGGGATACAAAGTGAGAGCCTAATGCTCTAGGGAGAAGGGAAGAGATAGGCAAAGCTAGATACAAGTGATGTCATAACTACAATGAGAAGAACCAGATGCTGGAGAGGGAGGAGAGAGGTCTCTTTTATAGAGCAATTCTCACCCTCCTTCACCTTGTTACATTTTCAGCCAGTAGATTCCTTCACCTCCTGGAGACATAAGGACATGGGTCATTATCAAATGTCCTTTTGGGGACATTTTGATAAGTGTCCCATCACAAGATCCTCATGACTCTTTATAAATTGAGAAAGTCAAGAGTCTTTCCCCTTGGAGCCCATAGGGACCCTCTCTTTTCCGTATGTCAACATCCTCCATATACCACCTTGGAATTCTAGAAGGATTCCTATTGACTTTACACTCTTCCACACTCCTCCACATACCCTCCATGTGCTTGGCATGTGATCTCCATATTATTTTAGTACATTATGGAGGTTATGCAGTCATGTGACCCACTCAAAATACAGGACTCATTTCTATTTTCCCAACTACAAAGCAAATAATATATCTCCCAAACCATTCTATCCCTATACAAAGGTATTTATAATTCATACTCATGGTATTTACAATGATGTACTCCACTCATAATCACATTTGCAATCATTTTTACTAATTAATCTAATTAGTGTCAAATCCACATTAATGATTCTATGAAATAAAGTAGTCGACATCAAAAGATTGACAAGCCGCAACAAGAGTAGCTGCAAAGAGCCGTCTCCCACCACTAACTTCTCCATCACGCTTCTTGGTTCTTTGTCTCAATGGCTAGCTTTTGTCACCTTCCGGGCCCCACAAATCCTTCCACAAGTTTCAAAACAAAATATCATTTTTTGTTGTCACACTACTTCAACACGCAAGCCATCCTCGATAAAAATGAAGATTTGGGAAACCAAGTCTTTCTTAGTTAGGATTAGATTGTATCATGAGCATTCACTAGGATATGCATGTTTTTGCACATATAGTTTGCACTAGATTGTTACACGCACACTCATTGGCATATGCATGTTTTTGGACATTTAGGAAGACCTAATCAATTTCGTATTAGGGATGATTGAGTCTTAGTTTCCCTATTAAATCCCACAAATAAGCATATAGTTAGACACATCACGTGCACTCATACGATTTTGCATAGGCACATAATAGATTGCATTAATAATAGTATCACACACTTTCATTCCATACTCTCAAAGCATGTAATGAATTCACAAGCAGGACAAGAAGCTATGCCAGAACTCAAGATGAATTGGCAAAAGAGTCTGCAGCCTCAACGAGACCCCCACGAAACATCACAGCCATCTCCTAAATGTAAAAATATCAAACTTGTGGGGGTTAAAGGTCACTGTGCCTTTACCCCGGTTATGTACAATACTCAAACACATATATAAATGAATGAAAAAGAAGATTAGGGTCCCAATTCAGTTTGCCACTTTCGAAGACTTGGCGAAGATAAGGTGGCAGTTACTATATCAAAGATTCTTAGCGCACATGTTGAGCTAAAGTATAAATGTGAAGATATGGAAACACTTGGAGATGTTATGCCCTACAATACATCCAATAAATCATTTATAGCATGGGACAAAGATGAGACTTATGCAACAGACATTATCAAGAATACAAAGTGCACCACCTTGGATTTTACTATAGGGGACATTTTACAAATGAGATCATTTGCAAATAAGACTGTAGCAGAAGGTGAAGTATTGGGATTTGAACAAGTGGAGCAATGGTCATTTGCACAGATGAGGATTCTAAAAGTCACTGATTATGGTATGGTTGATAACATAACATCCTTATGTGATCCCTACTATGAGGTAGGCAAGAATATGAGATGGAGCATGCAATTTTTAAACATGAGAAAGAGGCACATGGTTTTCAATGATAAAGACAACGTATACTACAATATCAAAGGACCTAAAAAGCGTGCCCATGTGCCAGGCTCTATCACTTCAAATGTGGATGATTTCAATATACTCAATTATAGAAGTGACATCTTATATGGAGTGGATGAGTTCATTGGTTCCGAGAAACAAAATGATTTTAGAAGCGAAGCCTTATCTGGGGTGGATGAATTCTTGCACAGTGAGAAGGGCAAAGGTTTCAATAGCGATGTCTTGTCAAGTGTGGATGAGTTCATGCATATTAACAAACCTGGTGTCAATCAAGGTTGTGGATTTGTGAAAGCCATGCAAGATGTCCCAATGAGTGATGTTCTCTCAGGAGTCGAAGAGCTTCAAGGTTCTCAATACTCTCGTAGAATATTGAATTCATTGAATGGTCCTAAGAGTATGTTAAAAACGAGGATGAGATCAACAGAGGATTATTCAATATTTAACTTTGATTGTGATATGGACAAGGATGCAATGACCAATCATGGATGCTTGGTTACAAACAAATGTGAGGAGAAGAATTGCATAAATACAGATAACAACATGCACGAGGAACGAAAACGGTCATACATATGCATGAAGAGAAAGCAAATCCAGGCAGATCCACAAAAGCAACCAAAGAGGAAGAGAGTAATGAAGGAGGAGAACATGTTAAATGCATTGGGATATCTATGTTGCAAGCGAAGATGTATGCGCTTCATTGATCTTGCAGACATCAGGGAATGTAGAGGACACGTGTGGCAAAGAAGAGGAAGCGAAAGAAATGAATACCTTCTCACAAGTCTCTCTTGCTTTCTTCAGAATGGCAATAAAAGGCTAAGTTCAAGACAAAAGGTAAAACCTCTCATAAATGGAAAAAGGATTTGCAATAAGGCATATCGCAATATTACTAGATTATCCCATGGTACATATTGGGATTTAGTCACTAAGGCAAAAGGGCGGCAATAAATTTAGCATTTACGGTAATAGAGGAAGGTCCAAATCAAGAATCTCAATTGTCAGGGCAGCAGCAATTTTGCAAGACTTCATACATGAAAATGCTTTACCTCAACCCCATATATCTACCAAACTCCCTAATGGTGACGCGATCACTGAAATGCACCTTCCAATGGGCTTGACAAAGCTCGAAGTATTTGACTCTATTGCAAAAAAGCAAAGGCAAAGAGGGGATGCCGTAGCTTCTTCTCATACTTTGTATACTCTTTGGAAGAAGAACTTTGGATATGTTAAAATCCCAAGGAGGCAAAAAATATCAAAGTGCAATGTCTGTGATGATTTAAAGCGAGCGATTGAGAGTGCAACATGTCCAAATCAAAGGGAATTATACCAAAAAAACCGAAAATCTCATCATGACCTTATTCGACATTCCAGACAAAAATATGCATTTTGGAAGGAGCAAGCTATTTTGCATCCTGATGACTACATGTGCCTTATTGTAGATGGCATGGATCAGAATACAACAACATTGCCTCGTTTTGTTGCCACTCCACCTAAATTACAAGGAAAGCACTTTCTAAAGACACATCTATGTGGAGTGTTAGTGCATGGAATTAAGTTCTTTGCAAATATATGAATTGATTCCTTGCATCTAGATGATAGCAATCAAGTTGTAACATCTATTATGAAGGCAATTCGCAATGTACATGCAGAAAAAGGTCGCCTGCCACCGACTTTGAGAATACAAGCTGATAATTGCTGGCGAGAAAATAAGAATGTACTCATGTTTGCATTCTACTCCATGCTAGTTGCTCATCGAATCTTCAATGAGGTCGAATGTGGATTTTTGTATGTTGGGCATACACATGAGGATATCGATCAGGTTTTTAGCACAGTCTCAAGGGAGCTTAAATGCAAGAATGTGGAGACAATAGATGACTTGGTAAGAAGATGTGGCAAGCAAGTTGGTGGTCGTAAGGAAAGTACAGTATGTGAGAGGCTCGAAAGAATGTATGATTGGAAGAGCTTCATTCTGCCTTTCATACAAACGGGTGGTGATGCGTTGATAGGTCATACCAATCCACACTACTTTCGTTTTTTTTTTAAAGATGAAAAACCGGTAATGCAATGGCAACAGTATTCTCATGATACAAAATGGGAACCTGAAGAACCTTATAGTCTCTTAACTTCAATTCCTAGCAAGGAAAGGTATCCAACATGGGCTCCTATACAAGAATTTAATGAGAGGTCTAATTGTGAAATAGATGGATTAAAAGCATTTATTACATACAAAAAGGAAATGCTTTGGACATATCCTGATTCGAAGCCTACTTGGAGAGAACACACTACTAGTGTAATTAACAAGACACGAAATTTAATAAAGGACCTTGAGAGAATGCGAGGCTCAAAGGATGTCAAGGAACAATGCAATATGTTTTGGCCAAATGTTCATAACGATTTGCGCCCAGCTCCAGTCTTTGAAAATGAATTTGTATCATTACTCCCACGTCCATATTGTGGACCGAAGAAGAGAGAGTTCATGCCACAAGTAGATATAGAGGTCGATTGTTTTGTTGTGGTTCAGCCATCGGATGATGAATATGAGAATGTGAAGTTTTGGGTTGCAAAAGTAGTTGATGTGCAAAGAGATGACCAAGGGAGAGCTACAACATTTACAGCGGTATGGTATGAGCCAAAGGGCAGGAAGGAGAATATGGATAACAACACATTATATACTAATTGTATAATGAAGGAGTGGGTCCCAAATGATGAAGCGGTCTCTCAAGTGTCGATGGAGACAATCATAGTGTCTTGGCATTCAAGGGCTTCCTAGTGTGGTGGCAAAAAGGATGCATGCAAAGATAATGTTTGAATACTTTCAGGATGTAGAATATGCTCCTCATATTCCAGGATCTTCACATGAAGGAGATCAAAAAGCTCAGACTTTGATGCAGGGACAAGAAGAACAGGCACACTATCACAAACCTGTAGAACATGAGTGCAAACTTCTAGAGCCAAAAATGGTGGATGTAACTAAGGATGATGAAAAACAAGCCTTGAGTGCACGGGAATTAAAAAAAATTGAAGAAGATCAAGGTCGATCCACTGCAGTTATGCTAGAAGCTCTTGCTAGCAAACCACGACGTGAAATGCAAAAGGCTAGTACTGCAAGAGCCACGGTTCCAAGCAGTAAAAAATGACATCGTCCCACTATAGAGAAAGATAATGTGGATGAAAAACGGTCAAAAAAAGAGAAAGATGAAGAAGACTCAGAATCCGAGGCTGAAGATGATTAGGATGAACTCACATCAATCAAAAATCTTAATCTGCGTCTTAATGAAGCAGTTACAGATGATGATGTGGGATATATCTGGGGTCCAAGGATGTGGTTTGTGAATGCCAAAGATGTGGAAGCTGCAGCTCTCTTTACTAATAGCCGAAGCCTTGATATATCCTATGCAATAATGCAAATATACGAGGCTTTGAGAGATGGTAAGAAACCTGTGGCAAGCAATGTGGTCTTGCGCCCAATAATTTTTTGTCCAACCAAAAATATTTTTCTGGATCAAATAACATTTACAGGGCCTACACATTTCGAGGAAACCTTCAGTCAATTCTTTAAAGACACTCTTAAAAATATTCCACATGAACAAGGCGAAGAGGCACAAGGTGAGAATATGCTAAAGGAAGTAAAGAAGGAATTCCTCCTTCATTGCAGATTCCAGCCCATTGATGGTCAACATTGGGCCTATGCTTGTAATCAGATCGCAAGGGAAGCAAAGGAGGGCAAAAGACTCACTCCAGAACAATTTGTAAAGATAAGCTCATTCCATTATTATCATGCAACAATCTGTATATTCAAGCATGAGATCAAGTATTTGATTGAGTTCGAAAGACTTAATCATTATGTCCATGGAAAGCGTAAGATATCCTCAACATCAAAGGTCTTACAAAAGGCAAGGGTTATATGGACAACATTTGGTTCTCCAAATCCTGATTTGAAGCGAAAGGTCACAAAAGCAGACACACTGACACACTCACAAACTTTTATCCTTCTTTGAGTGCAGTTGTGCCTAGGGGAACTCAAGAGCGAGAAGAAAGTATGACAAGCCTCAAGGTGGTGAGGGACAAATATGCCGACTACACTTCTATCATATTTCGTCTTGTTGAAGTGTTCAATGAGATGCTTGAAACGTGCATTACTAGTGAGCATGGACAGCTGACCTATGAAGCTCCTTTGTTTATCTCCGGCAAGTCAAAGGTAATGAATAAGAAGGAGTTGACGGCAAGGATGTGGAGGCCTGTAAAGTACTTACCTGATAAGTATGCATCCATGGCAGCACAAAAAATTTTAAAGAAAGAATGGTTTTTTGGAAAAAAAGACAAAGACCACTGCATGGAAGAATGCATCAATGTACAGGTGAGGCGTGATGCAGTGCATAGTGCCATTAAGTATTTGCTGTCAGAGAAACAAATTCCACTTCCTCATTGTAACATTGACTATAATGTGGTGAAGCATATAGCTTCTTTGTCAACACCCATATGGGCAAACAGGTGGATTAAAAAGGATGAAGGTGGGTCGGAAATAGTAACCTCTTATATGAGAAAAGAAATCCCACAACAGGTGGTTGCACATGTGGAAAGATTAATCAGCGAGATAAGGACGCCGACAGATATGCACCAAAGCTTTCAATTCAATGTAGAGGTTACGGCAGAGTCTGGAAAGCTTGTGAACTTCAGGGGAGTCTCAAAAGATGACTTCTTCAAGAATGAGCCAGCATGGGATAAGCCACAACTATTCTTTATCAATGAAGTTTCTAGTGATGATATCCATAACTTCATTAATAGAATAGTATATACCACCATTAGCAAAGTGGCGATTTGCAACATTGTCATTTTTGTTGATAAAAAAGACAAAGAAGCCATGCAGGTTACTCTAGAGCGAGCATATTCATCAGATTTGAAGATCTATAGTGGTGTTTATGTAGCAAAGAGAGGCAAGAGAGAATGTGGCATAGCGATTCAAACTCTTGAATCATTCTTTCTGTGTATGCGGAGTCCCAACCCTAATCACTCCTTACAAAAGAACATAAGAGGGAATTCAAATAATTTGAGATTGATGCTAGAAGAGCAAGATATTCCCAGGTCCATATATTATTAAAAAAACAACTATGGAAGTCCTGCAAAAAGTGGGAGTCTCTTGCTTACCATGATGGAGAATTTGCTACCGGCAGGTTGGGAGGTCACCTTGTGCAGGATGGGATATTTATTTGAGGATCTCCTAAGAAAAGGCAACTCCACAAATATTATTGAAAATAAGCATTTCATGGCTTATTTCCAGCTTCAAGCAGATCTAACCACAGGCTATGAAAAAGAGATAGACCACAATTGCTTACAGGCAATAGAGGGAGAAGAAATGGATGACGTCAATACGAAGGCACTCCCTTCTACTTCAACAATGCAACCACCTCTAAATTTGATTGAAAAATCAAATTTAGCTGCATTGGATAAAATGGAGAGCTCATTTGAAGTTAGGATCATTTTGAAACGAGAACCTCAGTATTTAAGCTTTGGTAGAGAGGAGGTTTCAATCCTCTCCAATCCTTTAAAAGAGGTTAATGACAATGTTATCTTGGCCATTCTCAGGTAACATTTATTTATTTGTTGCTACTTCAATGAGCTAACATTTGTTTATATATTCACAATGTAGTTATATATCAGTTTCCTAGTGCAGAATGCAAATCAATTCTATGAGCTAATGTTTGTTTATTTCTTGGTGCAGTGTAGTTATTTCTCAGCTTCCTAGTGCAGTGCAGCATCATGTCTACATGCTCGATGCTCTCCTTTCTTCTATTCTTAGCTCTCCTCAAAAGACTATAGAAGATGTTTGTACCTAGTTAAGCCCTTTGAATTTAGATGGGGTGCGAGTCATCTTAATGCCTTATCATGAGGCGTAAGTATCAACTCTAACCTTATTTTTACTATTTCTTTGGCAAGTTTGTGTAAAACACTGTAATCATTTTTATTCTGGTCGTGTAGCTCACATTGGAGTCTGATCTTCTGGGACCTTGAACTCAACCATTTATGGTTTGTGAATTCAATAGAAGGCTATCATGCCAACTCCCCAAGGTAATTATTCTCTTAATGTTTTTGATACTTTCTTATTTTGTATCTTATGATCATGACATATTAATATATTTAATATGTCATGCTGGACAGTGCTGCATATCGGCTAGTATCTACTGTCAGAACAACAACGGAGCAACAAGATCAAGTAGAATTCAAAAGACGTCTGCCAATGGAGCAAAAAGATGGACACAGCTGTGGGTGGAGAGTTTCCTAAAAGTGCATGTTGTTTCTTAGAGAGATTTTTGATTTGGAGTTACCAGTCAAAATGGAATCATATACAGAATCTGATCTGCTAGCATTTCGAGCTGAGAGTATTCAGCATCTAATTACTACCATTGGGAAACAACCTGAGAATATGACTACATTGCAACATGTATAAAACGTTATCTTTATACTTGTATGCTTGTTCCAGCCTTTAATTGGGATGTGTAAATCTCATAGCTTTTTTATATTTTCTTCCAAGAGGAGAAGAGACTGAGTCTAATGAAAGCATGCTATCTTTATACTTTTATGATTATTTAAACCATTATTTTTATTTGGGATGTGTAAATCTCATAACTTGTCTAATGAAAGCATGCTATCTTTATACTTCTATGATTATTTAAACCATTATTTTTATTTGGGATCTGTAAATCTCATAACTTTTTGAATTTTTCATCCAAGAGGAGGAGAGACTCACTCTAATGAAAGCATGTATGAAACCTTTTTAAATTTTTGCTCCAAGCAGAGGAGAGACTCACTCTAATGAAAGCATGTATGAAACCTTATCTGCTTGTTTAAGCCTTTATTTGGGATGTGTACATCGCATAAAGAAGGAGGATGTGGAGGACATAGCAAGTGAAGAAGAATACAATGTAGACTACTCCCTCAATAAGATGAGTCATGAATATGAATCTATTGGAGCAGATTGGAAGTTCATTCACTGCTATGTTGTTAATTCGACAACAACCTCATTTTTTTGAATTTGGTGAAGAAGAGATTTCAATCCTCTTAAATCCTAAGAATGAGGTTAATGTCAAAGTCATTACAACCATCCTCAGGTTTGATGCAGCCTTTTCCTTGGCTTTACACTTTGCTTATTTTGATTAAACCCAAGAAGCTAATATCTTTTTTTTTTTTTTAGTAATGTTATAGCAAATTTTCCGCAAAATATACAAAGCATTTCATATATGCTCGATCCTCATATTTCAGAAGTGCTTAGCAACAAAGAAGAAACCATAGAGAATGTTTGCAAATGGTTGAAGCACATTCCTATGAATGATGCACGAGTTATTTTTACAGCATATTATGAGAAGTAAGCATCAAACCCTACTTGTTTTTTCTATTGCATTGCTAGAATTGTCTCAAACACAGTAATTATTCTTTATTGATAATGTAGCTCACATTGGAGTTTGGTAGTCGTGGACATCCTTGTGAAGAAGTGCTTCTTTGCCAACTCAATGACATCCGTCCATGGCAATGTGTTAGAGTAAGTATAGACTACACTTGTTGTCACTTCTTGACATGTAGATTGATATGCAATGCACATATTCACTGTTGTTATATGTTTTGATGTGCAGATCAGCTCGAAAGTTAGTAGGTGCTATCGACATAGTAATGTGGCAATGTGACTTGGCACAACAAATAGAGTATATAACATGTCAAGTATCACATCAAGAGAATAGCCACATCTATAATTGTGGATGGAGGGTGGGCTACAATTGCTTTTTGGTACTTGGTCAAATTTTTGAGATACAAAATGACACCACATTGTCAACATATACGGATTTGCATCTCTATGCATTTATAACATGTACCATTTGAGCAATCATTGATTGCAAAATGAATGCCATCAAAGAGTCAAAGAGGATAGAAGACCTCAACTCTACAAACATGGCTTCATTGGAAGAATTGGGAAGCTCTTTTAATGTTAGGGTTATGATTCAACATAGACCTCAGTATCTTGAATTTGGGGGAGAGGAGATTTCAATTCTCTCTAGAGCTTCAAATGAGGTCAATAACAACATTATGATGGCCATTCTCAAGTTTGATACAAACTTTTTCTCTACTTGATAATTCAATATTTTGATTAAATCTAATAAGCTAATATTCATTTATTTGTTGGTGCAGTATAGTTATCTCACGATTTGGTAGAGTCGTACAAAATCGTGTGTATATGTTGGATTCCCTCCTTTCTCCTATACGTAGCGATAGTAGAAAGACAATAGCCGATGTTTGTAAATTGTTACAGCCTTTACATTTACATGGCGTGCGAGTCCTATTTATGGCATATCATGAGATGTAAGTATCATGGCAACCTTTATTTTCATCTTATACTGGCAACATTGTGTTAAATAATAATGGTTCTTAATTATTCGTGTAGGGAACATTGGAGTCTGGTGGTTTGGGACCTTGAAGACAACTATTGTTGGTTTGTTAACTCGATTGCAGGCTTTCATGGCTCAGTGCAAACATAAGTATTCTATTAATCTGTTGTTACTTCTATATTATGTACCTTATGTAATAGAGACACTAAGTTTTTTTAATATGTCACGATGAGCAGGTCGATTGAGAAGTTGGTATCTGCTATCAGAGAAATAGGACAGTACAAAGGCTCGGTAGACTTCCAAAAGCATTTAGTAGTAGAGCAGGAAGATGGGCATAGTTGTGGGTGGAGAGTTGCCTACAACTGCATGTTGATTTTCAAAGAAATTTTCTCACTTAAACCACAGATCTCATCGGAAGACTCTTTGGAGCTCAAATATTCAGAGGAGGATATACAATTGTTTAGGGCTGAAATCATTCGAGACCTAATTGCTACCATTAGAATACAACATGCAACTGAAGCAATATCAGAGCTTCCCTTTAAGGAAGAGGAGACTGAGTCTACTATGAAAGCACTGCACACTACAAAAGAAGTAGAGACCCAGTGTACACCTATAGCACCACAGCCTCCACTGGAAGCATCAGAAGAGTTGCCACCGCCTCCGCTTGCATTTAAGGAAGAGGATACTGAGTCTACTCTGAAAGCACTACATACTACAGAAGAAGTAGAGACTGAGTGTACATCTACAGCACCACAGCCTCCATTGGAAGCATCAGAAGAGTTGCCACAGTCTCCACTAGAAGCATCACAAGAGTTGTGATGCATGTATGATGTTGTGTTTGTAGTTTTTGTTGATTATATACCAATTTGTGACTTATTACTTAAGTGGCATTTTCTGATGATATTTATATAATTTCTTTATGCACACAATTTTATGATATGAATGTGTGATGATGTGATTATTTGGAAATAAATCCTTGTGTGATGAGAATTTTGATATGAATATGTGATGATGTAATATTTGTAATATATTTCTTCATGCACACAATTTTATGATATGAATGTGTGATGATGTGATTATTTGGAAATAAATCCTTGTGTGATGAGAATTTTGATATGAATATATGATGATGTAATATTTGTAATATATTTCTTCATGCACACAATTTTATGATATGAATGTGTGATGATGTGATTATTTGGAAATAAATCCTTGTGTGATGAGAATTTTGATATGAATATGTGATGATGTAATATTTGTAATATATTTCTTCATGCACACAATTTTATGATATGAATGTGTGATGATGTGATTATTTGGAAATAAATCCTTGTGTGATGAGAATTTTGATATGAATATGTGATGATGTAATATTTGTAATATATTTCTTCATGCACACAATTTTATGACACTAGAGATAGAGATTCCGGCTTTGAGATTGGCACAAGAATAGAGGATGATAGAAGATGAACATGTAGAGGCCCAGTTGGTGCAACTTGAGAAGCTAGATGAGACCTAACCCCTTGCCCTACATCAAATAGAGATTCAAAATAATCGACAAAAGGCCTACTTGGATGCTAAGATTCGCAAGGAGTGGGAAAGACACTTTGCTGAGGGGAATGTTGTGCTATGCTTTGATAACAAATTGGACCACCAAATGGATAAGAAGTTCCTTCCATTGTGGACCGGTCCGTACAAAGTCATCGAGGAATGTAGCAATGGGTCTGTACAAGTTCGGGAGCTACATGAGCCATATGGCAAGAAGGTGATCAACAAGGAGCCCTTCTTTATGCATGATGGACCCAGGCATGGAAATGCTGTGCATTCCCTACCTCGAGGGGAAACTGTTATGGATAAATTTGTCTAAGGAAAAAGGCATAAATATGTGTGTGTGTTTGTATATGTGGCAATAGTATAATAAAGTATGGTGTGCATAGGGCCCAGGGTTGAGGTGGCAGGGCATGACCATGTGCCACCCTTCCACATAAGAGGACCCATAAGGTGTGTTATACATAATCCATGGTAGTAATATTATAAAATGTAAAGTAGCATGGTTCCTCCATGTGCCACCCCTCCACCTAGGCGGTCCCATACCTGCATTGAGTGAGATATGGCCTAAAGTCCATGAGAGAAGTAATATAAAATAGGTGGAGATGGATATTATATTGGATTATTTCCTCCATGTAGGATAGGCCCATGTGGGGGGGTATAGATAGTCCAAGGATGCAAGTTAAATAATGGGGAAAATAGGATGAGGTGGCAAGATTTGTTGTGCCAACCCTCCACTTGTCCTCCTAAAGGTTTGAACATATTATAAAATTGGGAAGAGACCAAGGGAGTATCATAGACTTGAGATATGGGGCTTGATTTATGTGAAAAAATAAGGCAAAGGGTTGTCACACACAATTGAGAGTGTGTAACCACCTAGCCCACATGGGAGACTTTTCCACACACACCCTGCATGTGGAAGGATGCATTTATTGGGAGAGACCCCCTCTCTTGGCTATAAAAGGAGGGGGCTACTCCTTGATGGGACACACTCATTCTTGTAAAGCCACCTAGCTAGTGCTTTGATTTCTGCTTCCCTTCCTTTCAAATAAAGCATGGCCCTTTTTCTTTAATGTCTCCATCTTTACATTCCTCCTCCCATCATGTATATGCTTCTCTTTCCCCTCTCCCTTTCCCCTTGTGCCATAGTCTCCCTCTTCATTCCCTCCCCTTCTAATCCCTTTTCCCCACCCATGACAATGTTTCACCCTCACGTTCTCCTTTCCTCTATGGCCCTTAAGCATCGCCATGCTTAGTGTCTAGCCTCTTGTCCTGATTTCTTTTCTAGGTAACAGTGTGTAGGGGGGGAGGGGGTGTGAACATGAGATAATTATTAAGCAAAATTAATGTGTGTGTGTGTGTGTGTGTGTGTGTGTGTGTGTGTGTGGCCCACATCCAACCCAGAGGTAAGACCACATGGTGAGGAGTAAGCCCACCATGCAGAACTTACTCCCCACCAAATAGTAAATGCTAGAAAAAGGGATCTTTGATAAGTGTCAAAAGTAAGATAAAGTGATGCCATTCTTGGATCCACAAACCAATTTTTGGAACCAATGTTTCCGCACAAAAAAATTAGTTATTAGTAAACAAAAGAGAGGGACTCAAAATAAATCCAAGGACAAAGACTAAACCATACTTAAAATTATCCAATGATTATGAATTAATTGTATGGTACTAGCCTGACCAAAGGCTAGTTGGAAGATCAGTATATGTGTTTAGATTTAATAATCCCATCCAATTAATTCAATCATTTGGATAATTATAAAAATCAATGGAATGATTTTTTTTAAAGAAAAGTAAATTGAAGTATCTTTTGATATTACTGCAATCCAAAAATTTGGCAATGAAAGAGGATTGGTAATAGAGTTTTTATTTATATTGAGTTTGCAAACCTGATCAAAAAATTAGTACAAAGTGTTGAATCAGTCATGTATTCTAAGCTTCGAGGTTAGGGTCCACTTACCTATCACCATCTATAGAAAACCATTTGTTAAAACAAAATTGGCATCATGTGGAAAGACAGGTAGCCTGTGTTCCCCATCTTGTTATCGCTTATACCAAAGAGACGTAGACCAACACACAGATTCTAAGAGCAAAAACAATAAAATTGAATGGATCCCATACCCATAAGGGAAAACTATTGAATCAAGGGATGATCCACCCCCTTTTTTTATGGAAAACTTTAAACATTATTAAATTAACAAAAAGGAGGGTAGTCCACACCCTTGTGAGAAACAAAAATATTTCAATGTTTTGTAAACACCATTAAAGGAGAGGATGAAGGGGGGTAGTCCACTCCCATGATTTAAGGAAAAATGATGGACAGCTTTACAATAATGTCACAAAATGAAGCTACTCAATTCTTGCCTAAGTCTATGAATAAAGAAATTTTTAAAATAAAAGAAATTTTTAAATTTAGTCAACAAATAAATAAAACAGTTTAGAAAAAGAGTAAGTCTACCCAAAAAAAAAGACAGGAATGCATCAAAAAAAAGCAATCTTTAAAGGTGAAAAAAACAAGAAAATTTGGAAAAACAAAATTAAAAAAGGGAGTTAACTAAGTGTTATATACGTTTAACTGAAGAAAAGGAAAATAAAAAGGATAGCCACATAACCACAATAAGAAAAAAATGTTTAACAAAAGAGATATATATATATATATATATATGTACTAGATTGTATAAATGCCATATTAAAGCTTAAATTAAAAAGACATGTTAATTAACTAAAGAAACGGACAATAAAAGTGAGGGCCACATAACCATAATATGAAAAAAAGTTAATAAAAAGAGACAAATTACTCTACTCTAGAAAGAGAACATAAAAATCAAAAGAGGAAAACAACATTAAAAAGGAAGTAAGAAAATAGAGCAAAATAAGTAATACATACATACATACATACATACATATATATATATATATATATAACGAACCAAAGAGAGTCCAAGAACTATCAGGCACCAAATAAAAATAAGTATATAAAAGCATATACTATATAAACTTATAAAGGAATAAAGCAAGTTACTATAGAACCAATGAAAACTTATAAGAAAGGGATAAAAAGCATTCTAAAATGTAATTGAGTTCGATAGAAATAAAGAATTAAAATTTTCTAAGACAGCCGAAGAGCATATCTACACCAATAAGTGAAAGTAAAATATATAAACTAAAAGGAATTAAACAACCACCACCAAGTTCATAAAAAGAAACTAAAAATAGAAAGGTCAATCAACTCTATAGTTGACTAACCAAAGGACCAAGGTGAAAGAACTAAACATCTATAAAGTACGTGTCAATCATAAACACAAGCAAAATTGTTTGTGAAACGTCACCCACAAAAATAAGAGCCTCCATGCTACTTTCATTGATAACCGAGTTGCACCAAGAGTAGAGCCAGGACCAAGTGAAGAAGTGAAAATTGTTATGCCATAGTAGCCGCACCAGAGAGATTTGGGAATTGTAAGAAACTAGGAGTGAAGCCACAAGGGCAGCCAAACCTGGAGCCATAAGGAGACCACAATGAAGGCAAGAGTTGCCCACCCTGACAAGAGCTACGATCAAAGAGTAAAGCATGTCCAAAATGAAAAGCTTGAAGGTACAAGTGTACCAGAGCTAAGCATGCAACAAGGAGGAGAGGAAGAGCTATGGACACAAGGCCGATGACCAGCAAATGAGGTAAAGGCAGAAAACATCAAAGCGCAACAAAACAACAATGTACCAAATCATCCAACTAACTTTACAAGCAATTAGGTGCTCACACAAAGTTTCCAAAGCAAAGGAGTAGCATGTTCTGACAAAATTAAGTCAGAGGCTGAGCAAAACAGGTAGGCTTGAGGGATGTAAATCTTGCAAGAGCGCGAGAGACTTTTACTGCCAACCGAGACACAACACGAAGCTGAAAGTCAAATAGTGTAAAGCTACAAGTGAGCATCATAAATGCAAGAAGCACAACAAATGGAATGAAGCACAAGCAGACGAAGTGAAACTATGGAGAAGCCATGAAGAGGTGAGAATCGAGAAGAGCAAGCCTTGCAATCCATCTCCCTTAACTATGAAAGAACGAAGTTGAGCTAAATGAAAATGAGGAGCATGGGAATCCAATGAAGTTGCATAAGAACACTGCCGAGAACCCGAGTGCAACAAGAAGGAAATAAATAAAGAGAGCATAACACTCTATCAAGAAGAGCATATAGAATAAGGACATGCAAGAGGGGAGTGGGCAGTGATGGTTAGGGGTTAGGAGAAATTAAGAGTCTAGTACTACTTAGAGGGTGATTACGTGAATAGTGGGTTAGCATGACTAAGGGGTTAGGGAGTAGTTTGGAGGCAATCAGGTTTAGAGAGGACATAGGGGGATTGAGGTGTGGGTTAAGGTAGCATTATAGATAGGGAGGGAGATAGCAAGGAGGGTGCTTGTCTCATGCTATATGTATGTGCATATATATATATATTGCCAATAAATATTTAGAAATTAGAGGGTGTAGCTGTTGAAGTAGCAAGAAGGATTCAGCAAGTGAAACAAAATGGAGGAGTTTATTCATGAGAGATATGCCTAATATATAGGCACATCTAGGAGTGACATCATATGTGAGCTCAGTAGAGAATCTAGATCCACAAATCTCTCCACAAATTTCTCAATCAAGCCCATGAATCTCTCAATCACACCTACTAGAACCTTCTATCACCTAACCTGGTCACACTAACTACCATGTGGTGACACACAAACCTTGTACCCCTAGTAGGTACACCCCATTACATCAATTTGTCGTTCATTCCCCCCCACAAATTGATGACCTCATCCCTCAACAGTAGTACATGGGATGCTCCATGGCTTGCCCACCATCATGTGGCAACACACATGGCCCCAACCTGTGACTCACTCCTAGGGCTCTTGATTTACAACTGGGAGATAGACAATGACTATGTATTGAAATCCCCATGGGTCCAACAAGGTAAAACTCAAAGGACTAACAATCATTTAAGGATGGACTATCCATGGCAAAGAACCATTATTGACCACACACATAAACAACTTAGAAAACATATGGGTCATCACCCTTGTCAAGATTGACTTGGGTGGTGAAAGCTGTGAGAGCTTTAACATCCTCTAGTTCTCCTTCTTCTTCTGTCTCTGCTTCTTCCACAAGCTTTATTGAACATTTCTTCTTTGCGTAGCACTCTTTCTCAAAATGTCCAAGTTTTCCACAAAAGTTGCACTTCATCTTGCTCTTACCCTTGAAGTTGCTTTTGGCCAAATATGCTCCATGTTCTTTGTAGTCATTCCTCTGTTTGATTTTCCTTTTCTCTTCCAAGAGGGATGCCTCAATTTTTACCAAACTAATCTCTGGTATATTAGTGAGAGTAGTGACAACAGTGCCATATTCCTCCATTAGGCTTTTGAGTAAGATAGCAATTACAATGTCATCATCAAGATTAAACTTGATGCTGGATAACTAACTGAGTCAGTATGCTCCTCATGGAGTATAAATGTGAAGAGATAGATTCTCCTCTATCCAATTTTAGATTAAAGAATTTGATGAGCAAACTAAACTTGGAACACCTCCCCTGTGCTCCAAGACAAGCTCAAGATGATTCCATGTAGCATGAGCAGTCTCACAGCCATCAATGTGGTGGATAAAGGAATCACTTAATCCAAGAGCAATTATGGCTAGTACTTTTTCATCCTTAGGGAGCCATAAAGCTTCTCCTTCCCTAGTGGTTGGTTTCTTTTCTTTTCCATTAGCCACATTCTAGATCCCCTTTTTCATGAAAATAAATTTCATTTTGGCCTGCCAAGTATGAAAACCCTCTCTTTCAAACTTATCTATCTTGATTTTGGAGTCCATAGGGAAGTTCTTACCATTGATGTGGCAGTGTCTAGTCCCTTACAATTCAAAAAGAACCATCACCATATAGATGCATGTTACAAGGAATGAAATCTGAAAAGCCAAGGTCCTTTGCATATTGATAATAGTGAGGGACTTGCGAATTGTCTTGGAGCTTAGTGACTTCCTATTGTTATATCTTGGAGTTTTCTTCTTCTTTATCTTCCTAACACATGGAGTGTTGCTAGAACCACAAGAAGAAGGCATGTTCAAAGACTATCTTTCCATGAATACAAAGCTATGAAGGAAAGATTGTCAAGATACCAAGTAGAATGTTTGCAAGTGAATGAGACTCCCACAAGTCCAATGGCTCAACTCTTGCACTCCAGCATAGTCAGTAAAAATTTCTTGCAATCAAACTGAGAAGCCCCAAAACATAGTTGACTTGGTCAACCTTTTCAAAGCCAAAACTATCCAAACTAGCAAATAGAGATAGCAGCAGGAGGATGAAATTCAACCAGATGAGAGCAACTCTTTGAGGGCTTTTGATGTGCAATGAGAGATATACTGATAGAGAAGACCCAGTACCAAGCTTGGGCAAAAAGTTGTGTCCTGTCCCCTGATTAGGAAATCCAAATTAGAGTTCCAAAAAGGATAAGAAGGTAACTTCAATGGCAAAAAGAGGTTGTTGTCTACATAAGAATGCCTCCTCATCTTGAAGACAGCCACGTGCAGTTAAATGAAAATGTACACTGATAATTGTACCCAGAAGCTGAAATGTTAACTAGTTTTTTCATCACCACGCCTCATTTACTAGAGCATTTGCCTTCAAAATTCATTAGCAACTAGCTCATAAGGTCTCCCAACCTCCCTTAAAAGGGTTTTGCAAATCTTGACTCCAGCAGGTCGCATTGCTTGATGTGGCATAGACTGCAGAGATAGTGTCAGCACGGGTTGTAGAATCTATTATTTCCTAATTCCTCCTAGCTAGAGATTCACCCTAACATGAGGATACTATAGCTCAGAGGACAAGGGTAATGGCTTAGAGAATGGAGAGAACAAGCTTAAGCAAATTTCATGGGAAGAGAGGGGAGAATTCCTTCATTGTGAAGAAGATGATGAAATGGCACTCAAGGAGGGCTCAAGGAGAGTGAACCAAGCTCTGATACCACATATTGGAGTAGAAGCTATAATTTTCTAATTCCTCCTAGCCAGAGATTTGCCCTAACATGAGGATACCATAGCTCAGAGGACAGGGGTAATGGCTTAGAGAATGGAGAGAACAAGCTTAAGCAAATTTCATGGGAAGAGAGGGCAGAATTCTTGCATTGTGAAGAAGATGATGAAATGGCACTCAAGGAGGGCTCAAGGAGGGTGACCAAGCTCTGATACCACATGTTGGAGTAGCAAGAAGGATTCAAAAAATGAAGCAAAATGGAGGAGTTTATTCATGAGAGATATGCCCAATATATAGGCACAAGTTACATCCAAGAGTGACATCATATGTGAGCTCAGTAGAGCATCTAGATCCACAAATCTCTCCACTGATTTCTCAATCAAGCCCATGAATCTCTCAATAACACCTAGAACCTTCTACCACCTAACCTAGTGACATAACCACCATGTGGTGACATACACAAACCTTGTACACCTAGGTACACCCCATTACATCAATTTGTCCTTCAGTAGAGCTAAGCAGGAGGGGGAAGACATAATGAGGGTTATAAAGATGAAGAAATAAGATGATAAATTAAAAATGCCATATCAATGAACAATAAAGAATTACATCATCTAAATTTTAAAAAGGGGGTTAGGGGGAAGGGAATTTTTATTGACTAGGGATTGGTTAGGGCAGAGTTTAAATGGGGGAAGAACCAAGTTAGGTAAGATAAGAAAGTGGGAAAAAAAGGGAAGGGAGGGTTACTTGTAAGAAAATTTTTACTAAGAAAATTGTGTGTGTGTGTGAACACGAGATAATTATTAAGCAAAAGTAATTTGTGTGTGTGCGTGCGTGTGTGTGTGTGTGTGTGTGTGTGTGTGTGCGCGCGCCCATGCGTGCACATGTATATTGACTATAGCATTCAAGTACAATAGTATGCACTCCCAATTTCCTCACAAGGTTATTTAATTGAAGATGTTAGCGATGAAATCAATAAGTTTTCTTTTGTGAGGTATGATGTCAAAGTTATGGGAGAGTATAATATTTTCCATCTCGAGAACTATTTTCACCTACATTAGCTAATCCTTTTCTTTTAAACATAGGTGGATATCCTTCAAAGAAATTAAAAAATCTGCCATTGGGTCAACAAGGATCGAAGCCATTCAAGCTATATGTTTAAAAATTAATTGATAAGGAATTCCCAAAGAGTGTTATCTTACAAACACATTCATTTTATCCATGCATTGTGACAAATAAGCACTTTCTATCATATGGATGCATATGTTCTATGCAAGCATTGTGACCATGTGGATCCATGAACTTCTCATGGAATATTCTCCTTAACTCTTAGGTGTTTTTCAATATGATCACATTCAAGATGTGGAACTAAAGCATTCCATGCAAGAAGGGGAAATAGACAACAAGCTGGAAGCTATTATTTCTAATATATCTCCATGTGTTTTTTAGAATGAGAACACATTTATGTCATCCAAGGATTTCTCAAATGACTATGACTTGGGAGATCTACATTTGAATACACAAGATACATAGGACTTGGCTACAGGTGATAAAGAATCATTTGACACTTCTTTGGACTAAGCGGTGAATTACATCCAAATATTTCCAAATGACCCATATTATACACATGAGACAATTTATCTTCTAAAAAGCATGCTTGTGTATTCTAGGCCCTATATTTATGTTTCTTATCAATGTATTTTTGATGCAAAGAAAGTTTTATTCTATTTAAACTTTCATCGTTTATGTCAACATTTATAGCAATGTTGCCAAAAACGTTGATGCTTATTTCAATGCCTATGAAAATCATAAATTATTTTGAAGTTCTGCATTTTGTAAGTAAGAAGCATCAGAAATTAGAATCAAGCTTGGTATCAATTTGCACTAGTGCCTCCACATCTATATCAATCTCACCTCCACCAATCTCCCATAAATGTTGTGATCTTGGTCTGACACTTGGAGAGTGGATGGGCACCTAAACTAGACATAGGAACATGGGAATCAGCTACAGCCTTAACCAATAGGACCTTAATTTAAGATTTGGGTACATGAATCCAACATTTATAGAGTGTCAAATGAAGGGGTTTCTTAATTCAAAATTTCAAGGTAAATTTACAGAATAGATTTTTTTAAACCAACTTTGAAAAAACCCATAAGTTTATAAAGAAAAAGGGGTAATTTAATTCATGAAATGTTTTTAGGTAAGGGGTTTTATAAATACCTCCTGAACACACACTCCTGAACACACATTATACATAGGATTTCTTGGTAGTGTGTACAATGGAATCTTGGCTATCACTTTGTCTTTCTTATTCTATTTTTATTCAAGATATCTTGCTCAACTGTAATTGTATCTAATGCCATATCCATATCTAAAGCCACTACTATGACATTATGACTTGTGATGGCTTTCTAAACTATGGCATCACGCTCCAATAATGTGAGTAGTTTGTTTTGGTGCTAGCACAACTCCTAACATTTTTTGGATTTCACAGTTAGATGCAAGTAATGTTCTCATATCCTCCATTTTCCTTTTTAATTGCATTGATTTTAATTTTTAATCTTCCATTCCAAATTCTTGGCCGTCTCCAACTCTAGAGATCTTGGACCATAGAGTTGGCTATTTTGTGACTTGTATTGTAAGTTAAGCCTTTTAATGTCTCGGTACGTTAGACTAATATACTTTTTTCTTCCTCTAATCACAAACTTTCTTCCTCTAGCTCTAGCTATAGACTTGAATGTGGTTCCTCAATTTGTTTTTGTTCATATAGTGCAACATTTTTTATACTTGACCACTTATTGAAGCGACCAATTTCAAACAAGGTGTTGCATGACAAGAAGGTATTTGTATCTCTCATACTATATCACACCTCATTTCATCCTATGAGTCTCCTTGTAGGGATAAAGTAAGACAAGATGTAATACCAATTCATCTTCTTAGGTATCTATACTAAGAGCGAGAATTGTAGTAAATTTGGTGTCAACTGGGGGTCTCTGTTATTATGCATATAACATAGCCTAGATGGTGTCTTCTACCTATTTCTTTGTAATTTTGATAAGGTTATCTATCTTCCTAGCTCATTATGCTTATATCTGGGTTGGCCTCTATCCATTCTACATGCCCAAATCAATGAAAAATATCTCGAAAGGCTAGAAAAGTGTAGACGAACACCGTCCATGATTGATTCCAAGAAAAAAATGGATCTCAAACCTTAAAATGGATCTCAACCTTAAAAAACCTTTCCATAATTCAAAATAACCAAATATGAGGGACTTGTGGATTCTTGAGGGCCTCTAATCATTCCATACACCCAAATCAATGACATGCTATTCCAAAGGCTATGAAATTGTGGCAAACCCATCCATGGTTGATTTGTAGGGGCAAAGTGGTTCCAATCCTTAAATTATTTTTCATAGTCTAAAACCCTTCAAGTATTAGGGCCTTGCTCACTCATTTCTAGACTCTAGGTCCTCTAACCATACCATAAGACCAAATCAATGAAAATTTTCTCCAAAGGATTGAAAGTGTGAAAGAAGATGGTCCATTATTGCTTTGGAAAGGCAAATGGATTCCAATCCTTAAAATGGCATCACTTCTCAAGTATTTTTATAAAGTTATCATGGATTGCATAGTAGATGCTGCATTCCCAGTTGCAAGTTGAACTGGAAGGCGAGCCACGTCCCTTGACCACGAACCCTGGTGACACGAGACCTTGCAACAACCAAGTCCAACCTCGTTCCTCGTCTAACAGACGGCATTGGAAAATAGGATATCCCATTTTAGGCTATCACTTCTCAAGGGTGACGATGGTATGATACCCCACTTAGGCACCTCTTTTCCAAGGGCGGTCTCTTAAAAGAAACATTGTCATATATGACAAGGCAAGGCATGATGCTTTTGAATTATTGATGCCATAATCAAGGCCATGTACCTATGATATAGATTTATAACGGGTCTATCTCCCATGCAATCCATCAACCTACACTCGTAATACAAAGGTCAATGTGGTGTGCCATTTTGCATTTGCAAAGCCTAGAGGTGTTCCACCCTCAAGGTAGGGGCATGATATTACTTTAATGGTGTTTTCTAAAGCAATATATGTATGTACTCATACTTTGGTTTTATGAATAACTATGTTTTGAGAGATGGAAAAAGAGATAGGTGACAAAGATGTGAAGGATGTAATCACCCTTTTTCTATGAAGGTGAACTACGATGCATAGAGATGCATAGTAATGGCATCTACAAAAGGAGGACGCAAGAACATTAAGATGAATTGTTGAAGTGTGTGCCCAAAGAAGGTATGCCTATGTCGGCCACCTCTCCCATAGTAACACCTCTATGTGAATTCTAGTCGATTCGAAGAGCATAACTTCCCCTCTAGGCATTGGTTTCTAATGATATAGGAAGTTGTATTTACTTGCATGTATTAGTTCACTTGTGGCCTCAAAATGTGAAAATTTTGTCACATCATGGGTTGCTCTTTGTCTAAAATTGAAAACTATTAGCGAGGCTATGAGTACTAAGTTCATCATCGTTGATAAGCCAAGTGTGTCATAACCAAAGACTTAACTGATTTTTCATTTCCCTAATGATGCTTTGAGTCCTAACGCTAATCATTATGTCGAAAATGTTTCAAATGATATGTTTCATGTTTTACGTATCAAATGATCTGTGTCAAGATTGTCAAATGATATGTTTTAGGTTTTACAGGTCAACAAAATTAAATGGAGCATTACTACTCTTTAAGTAACAATCAACAAAGTTAAAAGGAGCTTTCTGTTTCAAGGATCACTAAAATTGAATGGAGCATTAATACGCTACTACATTGATGTAAACACAAGATCAATAAGTATTTTTTAGAAATCATTGTGAATCAATGGATGAATTCGACTATACAATAAGGAATATGCATGGTCTTTAAAGCAGAGTGAAATCCTCGAAAAATTTTATGCAAGGATGCCAAGACATTGTTTGCAATATGATGTTGTCAATATCAAGCTGGCTCAAGTAAAAAAGAAGTTATGTGATTGTCTTAAGCCAACGTGATTGAAACAAAAATATCTTACACAAATAGATATGATTAATGTCCATCCCGACAGTTGGATGAAATTGATGTGTTACATAGTAGTTAAATTATTTAAGTTTAATAGCTAGTTGAGACTTATGTGATTGTCCTAAACTAACCCTATGGTTGGAACATCATGCAATATATCACCTACCTAGTTCAAACTTGAGTTATGCGATTGTCCTAAACCAGCATGGTTGAATAGAAATTGTTGTGTTTCCTAGTAGTTAAATTAGTTTATTTTACTAGTTTTACTAGTAGTTAAATTAGTTTAATTACTAGTAGTTAAATTAGTTTGATTTAATTTATGGACTGGTTTGGGTCATGCTTGGACTATCTTGATTAGTTTAACTAGTAGCATGATTGTTGTCTTAAACCAACCCGGAGGTCAAAAAACCAAGATGGTACTGTTATGTCCTAAACTAGCCTGGTGATTAAAATTATTTTGTTTTGTAGTAGTGAAAATTTTTTGCTTTCTAGTAGCTTGGTTAGTTTAATTAGCTTCATTAGATTGTTTTTTTTTGTTTCAACTAAATTTAATTCTCCACATGTTGAGTAATTGGGTGAGCAAATGGAGTTCTATCTGAATTTTATAGCTCAAAATTCTGACCTTTCTAACGGTCAAAGGAGCTTTAAGCATTGTAAGGCCTGGTACATCAGAAAACTCAAACATAGAAATATGTGTTATAAAACACACATAGACTTTGACCTGGTCCAGCAAGTTTTCAATGACTTGAGATCTGGTTATGTTGGACCATTGCTCCACGAAGATAGATGCCAATGTCTTATAGATGGATGTGCAGTTTGTAGGCCAACCGGATCCTTATCATGTGTTGTGATGAAGACCAGGTTTTGTAGCTTAAGGTCTCTATAGGAACAAGTAGTCTATCCAAAGGAAGACTCTCAGTGGCACTGCATTGAATGCATTCGTGACACACGCATGGATTGTAATATGAAGAACCTGAATGAAATGAGGAAAGACAACTCTGCTTCTCTAAACTGAATAATACTTGAACATGTTAATGTTGAAGGATCGGAGAAAAAGAGATGGTTACTTTTGTATAAGAGCACTAAGCGGAGGGAGCTTGTAGAGGACTTGACTCAATCCATCCCAAAATACATGCTTCATAATTTCACAGCCAACTGGCAATATAAGTAGTTCAGTATGTGCTTTGCCAATGTTTTCCACGACACTATTGTCTCTATTATAGATTTTGCCAAAAATTACTCATTTCAAGAACAAAATGAGATACAATGTGCTCATCAAAACAAGTAGATATCAATTCTAGTGCATATCATGTATAGTCATTTGCTTTTCCTTGTACGACTTATGCCAATCTACTTGTTGACTCAGAGTCCATGTCAGTGCAATGCACATACCATTTCTACATTTTGGATAATAGGAAACACAACACCTTATTGATGCAGAATGCTTTTTTATTGCATTGGGAATAGATAAAAATGATGACCCCCATGTAAAAGAAAATATAAAATGAATTTGGGTATGGTTGAATGTTACTTCCTCTCAGTTTAAATCAACCCGTGGATTCTACTTTGTCTCAAGGTTTAAATCCCTGACCGATCTAAACAGAACATGGAATTTCTTTGCATCTAGCCATGGCAAGGAGTAACATGATGGATGTGGTGGTGTTATTAAGCGAGCTCTACTCAAATACCAACTAACATAATCTCAAGGAAAGCTCAATGATGCCCATGATGCTATGACGTGGCTCATAGCCAACCTCTCCATGGGAAAATAATCAACATAGAGTTACAAAGCCTCAGGGATAGTGTCATGCATAGAGTATTCCATGAAGTGAAAGTGAATGAGATGCAAAGAAGAAATAGACATGATTGTAAGACCATAAAAAGGACTCATATTTTACACCACATATGAAAATTTTCGAACAACCACGTACTCAAAACAAAAACGATTTCTTATTTTAATAGTGTGTATATCGCAAGGGATCAGGACAATTGTAAGGACATTACAATGTGAAGAGATGGGAGAGAGTTCAAGTTTTCCCTCTACGTGAAGATATTGTGACAAACAATGGAGAGACAAACAATGACTCACCATAGTTTTGGAAGTCTTTTGATGACCTCACTAGCTATCCAGAAGACAAGGATAACTTTGCAATTGTCACTAACTCTGAGGAGAACAAGGAAGATGAGCCATACTTTGTGTTGCAGTGTACCAAGCCAAGCACAAGGTTGAGAAAGTATTTAAGGATCATTGGAAAACAAGCTACAAGAAATGAGATGTAGTAGATAGAGTTGTCTACTGGTACAAAAAACACATCCAAGAGAGGCTACAATTTCTACGAACTATTACATAAGAGTCTGCAAACATTTTTGCACTCTTATCTAGTAAGAGCTATTAAGTTCCAATTGCAAGTTGTAACTAGATGAAATAAGATCAAGAGTATCTTCAAACCATATTTAAACACGCATGATCAAATCATGGGATGTCTTGGAGTAGTGGACGACTAAGATAGTATAATAAAATATATTCTAAGAAAAATGTATTCCACTTACCCTAGAAAAATGGATAAATCCCAAATCCACTATGCTAGTTTTACAACCACTGTGCTTGTTAAATGTAAATGTAAATAAAAAATTCCCACCAAGCTTGCATTACAACCACTAAGCGACCGTACCTTTTTAGTAACCCCAAATGATTGGATGTATTCTAGTCTTACAAAGGGAGGGGTGTGTGTGTGTGTGTGTGTGTGTGTGTGTGTAATATATTTGTTCCACCTATCTTACAACACCACCCGACTTGTGACCACATTCATCTTGTAAGACCACCGCACTGGTGATCACTTATCCTATACTACCTCCTTGCTATTTATGACTCGAAATTGTGAGATCGCTCATATTGTACATGGATGTTTTTATCAAATGTATATTTATATATTAATATAAAATACTGGTGAAAGTTTATCGAGCTATTTTTTTTAGTTTCACAATATTGATAGCACATGGCACAATTTTGTCTATTTTCTTTTGACTTTTAAAGTAATATGTAAATCCTGATAAAATTTTAAATTTTTTCATATAAAAGTTTCAAATCCTGGAGAATGTTTAAAACATTTATTAGGGCATACAAACTTTTGACACCAATATAAAAGTTTTGCTTCTTAACAAAACTAACATGAAAAATTCATCCCTGATGATGTACTACAACCGTGCTAGTTGTGATTCTAAAATAGCTTATTTGTATAAAGGAAGATCCTAAAACTACTTAGTTTGTATTTTTAGTCCAATTCAAATTACCGGTCACCGTGGTAGCATGAGATAAAATAGTGACTCATGATTCTATAATTAGATGGGCTTGCATGCTAGTGATTATTTTTTGGGCAAAACAAGCAATTTAGTCTAGCATGTATGCAATTTAATTACCACTAATTACTAGTCACCAGCATGGTGGCTCCTTCATTATTATTTGGACGTTTTGATGTTAATTACCAACCACCGTGATGGCATGTGATTGCATGTTAAACTTGCATGTATTATTTTTTGAGCAAAATTATTTCTAGCACAAGCTAAACTAACAATCCATTCTCTACATGTACATGGAATGACATATATATTCTTTGCATCTTCTTTTCACCTTCCAATTGTTCAAAATATATGCACCAAAACTTTATGTGGGAATAAATCCACTAAAGATATTTATTCATGAAACCTAGAAGAATAAAATCTTGAGAGATCTTGATGAAATACATATACAACAGTTGCATACTTGCATTAGTGAGGCCCCTTCATACATGTACACCAGCTCCATACTTGCATTATTGAGGCCACTTGCTTGGAAAGTTTATTAGCCACCATCATATAGGGCAAAAGAGGAAAATATAGGTCTCTTCCGACTCATCTTCTATAAATCATTTGGTACTAAGTCGGGACTTATCAAGATCCCGAGGGGTCAATCTTAGCGACCCTATGCAAAGGCCTCTAACCACATGACCAAGTAAGGCTGAGGCTCGGTTGAGACTGGTGAGAGTTCTGTGGTGAATTGCGAATGTAGTGGTCCAATCCAAGGAAGGCCAAGTGTCACACAGGCCCATAAGCCTGTGTGATAAACCGGTGAACTGGGGACCCAAGGAAGTTCTACCCAGGATGTGCTGCGAGCAAGCCAGGTAGAAAACATATCCTAAGAGGTGCTGGAACCGCACCGTAGGAAAGTGGCCCAAAAGTGGATGTGAGTGTCTTAGGATCCACAAATGATAGTCTAGGAGAGGACGCGTTGTGGCTTGGTACAGAAACAAGACTCAAAGTCCGAGATGTGCTCCCTCCAATTCTCATCCACCCTTTATTAACTACCTTGCTCCACACTCCCTTCTCTAGCTCTCTTTCGCTCATCTACTCCACTGCTCACCCACTCTTTTCACCATGCCAAGAGCTGTAGGAAATACAACCAACATTGGGGACACCCCTCGCTACAACATTAATCCAATCTTGTCTACTTTCTTATACATGGTCATTGTGTTGCACTCACCAGGAGTTGAAATGTCTACTCTTGTGGAATGTCTTCGTGATCTCCATCGATTCCTCTTACATATCCATGTCACCACCTTGGATGGCATGCACACAATTGACCTCTTTATGGATGTGCTCTATGGAATCCCTAGGGACGTTGACAAAGGACTAAGGATTTTTAGATAAGAGTTTTCTCATGTTGTTGAGTGAATTCTGAGTCCTACAATGATGCACGACCTTTGGCCTCTCTATCGTCTCATCCATCCGCTTCCCAAAAATTCAGTTGTAGAAAGCTAAGCTAGCCTCTAAGTATAGAATGTATAGTGGTATTTTTAGCAATCAATAATACTGAGTTGTACAAATTTTCTCTTTGCAACTTTTGCTCAATGAGGATCATAACCACTCAATAATGACTGAGTGGTTATCCTTGCTAGATATAATCTTTTGGACTCTCTAAGGCTCACAAAAATGACTGATTTTTTATAAATGTAATCTCTTTTGTTTAATTTTTTCTCCATGAGGCTCTCAATATTTACCGAGTTGTTGGTTTTTATAATATATATTTAGATGCAGATGTAAACCCTTTTGTTCAATTTTTTCTCCTCCATAAGACTCTCATCAGTTGATCAATTGACAATTTTTATAAACTGTCTTTAGATGTAGATATAATCTCTTTTGTTTAATTGTTTCTCGATGAGGCTCTCAATAATGGTTGACTTAATAGTTTTTATAAACTGTCCTTAGATGTAGACGTAATCTCTTTTGTTTCATTTTTGCTCAATGAGGCTCTCAACAATTGCTAAGTTGTTATAAATTGTATTTACATGCCGAATTTAAGTTTCAATTTTAATTTAAATAATACTATTATTGCACTCGTTTACTGGTAGTAGTCGATGGTAGAGGTCATTGGCTAGTTACAGTCATTGCACAAGCAATTGGTGCACAAGAAAACACATATTTGTTGATTTTACGATTAACTACATGAGCAACCTGACATGTCTAGGACAGGTCAGAGTCCCGCTCCATTAGATCTCAAGGCGGTAAATTTTAAGAAATTAAATGCAACCATAGGAATAGCTTGGCCTAGCTCACTCAATCTTAGTTACAGGACCTTAAAGTGAACTATATACAACCAACCTCCAATTTAAATAGATGGGCTTTCCATATTTGTACAACAATTATGTTGCAATTAATGGGATTTTTATGACATGAATTTTTTATTCATCACCCAAGCCAAGAGGAGGAGATGAAGACCCATTCACACACACGCACACATAGACACTTTTTCCAAGAATGGTGAAACTACACACACACACACACAGAGTGTGTGTGTGTGTGAGAGAGAGAGAGGGAGAGAGAGAGAGAGAGACGTTTCAATATTCCCAAGGGTAAGGATTGAAATTCTACCAACATCACCAAATTTATTAGGATTTATTTAGCTTGCTAGCAACATTGAGCCAGTGGAACATAGGAGTCCGAAAAGGGTCAAAAATATTGCATTTGCAAGGTTTGTAAGCTTTGGCCTGCATTTTCTACATAAGGAAAAATAATTTGGAGGTTTATCAGGCAAGCTTTTGAACTACTTGTTGTCGATGCATGACCAAAGGAGCTAGACATCCCCTTGGATTTCTTATTCAAGCTTACTGAATGTGTTATATGGCATTGCCCTTTGCCTATGAGATGGCACCTCAAAAATAAGTAAACAAAGAACAAGATTAAAGACATATTGATAGATTTACATATAAATGTGCTCTTCTAGATGTGTACCATAAGAGCTTTGAAATACAGCTATGCAAAAAGCTTTGGAATACAACTATGCCATAAGATCGCACCTAAAACTTGAACGAGGTATGCATGCCATAGGAGTTGCTAGTGATGCTTAAATCTTGATTGACATTTGAATTCTACGTAACCTCTCAAGTGTTTGACATGAGGTTAGAGATGCAAAGAAGAAATATATACTCAATATTTTACCCAGGACTTGCATACGACTACCCTTGTTGCTTCTAAGCTCCACAACTCCCTTTCTGTTTGAGCATTTTTAAACCTCTTCAATAGCTAAGAGGATCCTATTGTAGCTTTACTTGACTTTTTTTATGGTTGTATAAAAGCAAGGCTAAGAATTTTGCAAAAGATTGATTAGTACACAAACATGTCAAACTTACATACTGTGGATTATAAAATCATTGCCGCCAATCAGTGGTAGCAGACATGGGATTCACAAACATCATGGTTCTTGGTACCTGGGCAAACCATGAATATTTCATTGCAAGCTAATAATAATTGACAGCGTAGTACGAATGGCTTAATAAAAAAAGTTAAATATAATGTGTCTATCTTTGTGTGTGTGTGTGTGTGTGTGTGTTCACTATTTAAAAAAAGTGTGCGCTCGCGCGCGCGCACGTGTGTACTCTTATCTACAAACAGTAGCCATATATGAATAAAAGGGCCTCTCTCTCTCTCTCTCTCTCTCTCTCTCTCTCCATACACACACACGCACGCACCCACACACAAGCATGTGTTATAATGGTCACCTCCCCATCTGTAAGCCCCCATATGACGAGAGCATGGGGGAGGTAGACCTGGAAATATTGGGGCTGCCACATGGACAGCACATGAGCTGCCATATGGGCAGCTGTCAAGACAAAGGGCAGGCCATGGACCTACAATTGGAGGCGCAGCATGGTGACCTGTTTGGGCAGGCTTGTGTGCAGGGTTATTGCCTGCAGCAGGTCCTGAACAGGGCGCGGACCTGTACGGCTGCAGTACAGCTGCATGGCAAGCGTCTATGGGAAGGCATAAGGCCTGCAATAGGCGCAGGAATGGGCAAAGGCAGCAGCCCAAAAGGGGCTGCCAAAGGAACTTATATAGGGCTGGTTGGACCAGCCAACCAGGTCGGCCAGGATGAGGCTGGCTGGTCGGTCCATTCAAGGGTCAGTCCATTCAAGGGGGCCTTGCGCCCTATAAGAGGAGGGCTTCCATGCCCTCATTCCATATAATCTGGAGCAGCTTTTGAGGAGCAGAAAGGAGCAGCACTAGCAGCAGCAGTTGGGCCTCATCCTGGAGGTGAGCTTGGCTGAAGACCTCCACACTTAGCTCACTCAGAGGGCTGCCCACCTAGGCTGGTTCCCAAACAGCAAGGTGGAGAGGATCACTCTAGACTGAAACCCTACATTTGCTCGAGGTGGAGCATGTGCACTTAGAGATCTAGAAGTGCTTGACATTTAGTAGGAGAACCTTTTGGTATTGTATCCTGTCCTACTTCGTGGACGGACGGAAATATAAAGAGTTGCTTCTATATTTTTTTCTGAGCATTGTCTATTAACTGGCTTGCACATCTATGCACATTAAGTTAAGAAGTCTATGATTCCACACCCCACACCACACTGTGTGAGCTCCTAGGCAATTACTATCAGTCTTCTACTGTGCATACCCTCTATTGGGTCATTTCTAACATGGTATCAGAGGCTAGAGCCCAGGTAGGAGGCTCAGGGGTGTGGGAGCCTGAACGCAGGGACCTTGCTGAACGACGACCCTCATTCAGAAGCTCTTGGGAATCGACTTCCACGACTGGAGGATTATGCCCTTGCGAGAAGGAGGGTGACTCAAGCTCAGTCATGTGCGTTCAGAGTTCTGGTCCACCGAAATTTGAGTTTGGTTGACTTTGCTGTGTGGTATAACAGCAGAGATGTCGACCGCTACAGCCTTTTCAGCCCTTGCTCTCCCTTCCTCCTCCCCCAGTTTTCTCTCATTCACTATCTCTAACTTCGGAGAGTCTGGAAACTAGACGGAACCCACTACCCAATCTGGAAGGTGCAAATCCGGATCAAAAGTTGTGGAAGCTGACAACGGGAGTGGAGGCAAAGCCGGAGGACATGGTGGATAGGCAAGGGAAGATACTCATGGCAGTAGACAGAGAGGAGCTCGAAGCTTGGGAAGACAGAAATCCCCATGCCCTGGCATTAATCATTGGGACTAAGGCAGACTCTGTGCTTCCACATATCCAAATGGCCGAGACGTCAGTAGAGACGTGGGTCACTCTGAAGGATCTATACGAGACGGACAACACCTCCTGGATTTTGCTTTCAACATCAACTCTACAATCTTGATATGGAAGGAGATACGGTACATAGCCACTTGACGAAGGTCAAGGTGGTGAGGGATCGATTGGCGGTAGTTGGTCAGAAGACAGACTCATGCCATTTGGCCTTGATGGTACTGAGGAGGCTACCTCAGAGTTTCAAGAACTTTGTTACCACCGTGACAGCAGAACAGAGACCAAACCTCTGACGTTTAAGGAGTTGGGTCCATTACTGCTACAGGAGGATGCTCGGGAGAAGCTCTACAATGACGACAAACATGACAAGGCACTGCTCGCGAAGGATTACACTGCCAAAGGAAAGGGCAAGCCTAACGGTGGCAAGTCCAAGAAAGACGACTCTGATGACAAGGAGACTTCCAAGAGGAAGCAGAAGAAGAAGTGCTTCTACTGTGATACGCCAGGACATTTTGCAAAGGACTGTAGAAAGAAAAAGGCGGATCGAAAAAACAAAAGGAAGGAGTCCGACTCAGATTCAGAGGGAGAGGCCAAAGCAAATGTGGTAATTGAAGAGTTGTTCATGGTGACATCACCGAGTGTTACCAAGGTCAGATACATTGACCAAGAAATCACAGTGAGGATGTCTGACATAGAGATGTGGGTCGACGAGGAGTCAGATGCCTTTGTGAAGGTGAAAGACAACATGGAGCGTTTGGTACCTTCCAGGTGTGTGGCTGTCGACACTGACACGAGGGTGGATTCCATGGAGGCCCTGGGGTCTCATGGTCAGATGGATGATGTTCTTCAGAAGAGGACAGTACAGGATTACACAAGCTTTTCATGGGTGCCTCGATGAGGTACAGGGTTTGCTTTCAAATCAAGCACACACGCAGTACGACGGTCTGGTATGTACTCGATATTTTGCATTTGAGCCTTTATAACATGCTGTGAAGAGACTCTGCTCTTCATTTGTCTTAGGTGATATGAGATTGGAAGGTCTTCGAAGGCAGAGGGGGAAGTATTGGTGCTTCTTCAAATCTCAAATGCAGATTGCTAGAAGGTGATGGACAAAGGGTACTGAAGCCAAAAGAGTACCTGCTTGAGAACTCACCGAGAGTTCAGGCTCCTGGTTATCTGGAAATATTCATTGGTTGCAGACCTTGCCAAAGGCAGGACAAGTTGAAACAAACCCTTAGAGCATGGTTCCAGGAAGACTCTAGGTTGTTCACTCATTATGAGGGGGACAACTCGAAGATCGCGACGGCTGGACTGCTCGAGTTCGACAAAGGAAACGTGACTAAAGATGGTGGTGCCAGGAGGTACTACCAAAGATGGACCTATGTACCAAGATGGTGTGCGGAAGCGGAACCAGACCTGGTGGAGCAGGAGCCACTGGATGAAAAGCCAAGAAAAGATTTCGACATCAAAGAGTTCCAGAGGACTACGACCCGGGAGTCACTAGAGCATCATCATCGACGTGTTGGCATTGGGCTTGGATGTGTCGGTGAGAGGGGGTGTTGGAATGGTCACCACCCCATCTGTAAGCCCCCATATGAGGAGAGCATGGGGCAGGTAGACCTGGAAATATTGGGGCTGCCACATGGGCAGCACATGAGCTGCCATGTGGGCAGCTGTCAAGACAAAGCGCAGGCCATGGACCTACAATTGGAGGTGCAGCATGGCGACCTGTTTGGACAGGCTTGTGCGCAGGGTTATTGCCTGGAGCAGGTCCTGAACAGGGCGCGGACCTGTACGGCTGCAGAATGGCTGCATGGGAGGCGTCTATGGGCAGGCATAAGGCCTGCAAACAGGCCTGCAATAGGCGCAGGAATGGGCAAAGGCAGCAGCCCAAAAGGGGCTGCCAAAGGCCCTTATATAGGGCTGGTTGGACCAGCCAACCAGGTCGGCCAGGATGAGGCTGGCTGGTCAGTCCATTCAAGGGGGCCTTGTGCCTTATAAAAGGAGAGCTTCCATGCCCTCATTCCATGTCATCTGGAGCAGCTTTTGAGGAGCAGAAAGGAGCAGCACTAGCAGTAGCAGTTAGGCCTCATCCTAGAGGTGAACTTGGCTGAAGACCTGCACACTTAGCTCACTCAAAGGGCTGCCCACCTAGGCTGGTTCCCAGACAGCAAGATGGAGAGGATCACTCTAGACTGGGAGTCTACATTTGCTCGAGGTGGAGCAGTGGGCTCAGAGATCAAGAGTACTTGACATTTAGTAGGAGAACCTTTTGGTATTGTATCCTGTCCTACTTTGTGGATGGACGGAAATATAAAGAGTTGCTTCTATATTTTTTTCTGAGCATTGTCTATTAACTAGCTTGCACATCTATGCACATTAAGTTAAGAAGTCTATGATTCCACACCCCACACCACACTGTGTGAGCTCCTGGCCAATTACTATCAATCTTCCGCTGTACATACCCTCTATTGGGTCATTTCTAAAATGGTATCAAAGCCCAAGTAGGAGGTTTACGGATGTGGGAGCCTGAAGGCAGGGACCTTGCTGAACGACAACCCTGATTCAAAAGCTCTTGGGAATCGACTTCCACGATTGGAGGATTGTGCCCTTGCGAGAAGGAGGGTGACTCAAGTTCAATCAGGTGCATTCAGAGTTCTGGTCCACCGAAATTTGAGTTTGGTTGACTTTGCTGTGTGGTATAACAGCAGAGATGTCGACCGCTACAGCCTCTTCAGCCCCTGCTCTCCCTTCCTCCTCCCCCAGTTTTCTCTCATTCACTATCCCTAACTTCAGAGAGTCTGGGAAACTAGACAGGACCCACTACCCGATCTAGAAGGTGAAAATCCGGAGCCATTTAGTGGCTCGAAAGTTGTGGAAGCTGACAACGGGAGTGGAGGCGAAGCCGGAGGACATGGTGGATAGGCAAGGGAGGATACTCTTGGCAGTAGAAAGACTTGGCATGGTGGAGTTGAATCCATGTGCTAGTCTACAACTAGGCTAAATTTTAGTTCGTTCATTTTATGTGTTGGATGCGCTGTAATGGATCAAGAGGTGGTTCCGATTATGGCAGTAGACAGACTTGGCATGGTGGAGTTGAATCCCATATAAGGATGTGCTAGTCTACAACTAGGCTACACGTCAAAGTGGAAAATGCAGCAAAATTAATTTTACTTTGTTCATTTTATGTGTTGGATGCGCTGTAATGGATCAAGAGGTGGTTCCGATTATGAGCTTTTAATGTTTTTGACCTATGGAAAAGTCAGAATGCAAATCCAATGTAGACACAATATGATGATCATTTTTTCTATTTGGATCACCTCCAAATTCCACCTGGATCAAAATTTATGGGCATTTGAAGTTTGCACCACACTTAGTCCAAGGGAGGGTCCAAATTGATGATGTGGCTCTGTGTGTCACATGCAAAGCCTATGAAGAGGCAAGTGTGCCTATCAAAGGCTATGTGCTGACATGGCACTTTTAACGTGGCATTGCCATAGGTCATGATGACATAGCCCTGATGATTGGACATGCTGATGTGGTAGGTGATGATGTGTTAGCTGACGTGGTTGTTTGACGTGGAAGCATACATGGCACGGGTGAAGTGGATGTGCCACGTGTCTCTCTGATGTGTCAGCGGCGGTGACATGGCAATGCTAACTGTGCTAGGTGATGTGGCACCTAGGGCTGTGACATGGCACAAAAGGCCTACATGGTAGTTGACTGGACACTGGTAATGATGATGTGGCTAGCTTGCATGGCGTCAATGATGTGGCACTTGGACCTACAAGCTTGATGTAGCAATTCCGCGTGGAGATGTTCATGTGGCAGATAACATGCCATGTGTCACAATTGTGAGTCGTGACCAGAGGTGTTGCTCACCTTATCTCTTTTAGGTAAGCCACGTGTTGGGCAGAATTTGGCAGGCAAAATCTATTGCATTGAAGCCAGGAGCTGTTGAGCGTTGAAGTAGAGACGTCTACGGACTAGAGACCTCACAAAGACTAGAACCAAAACTAGCTAGAGGACCAGAAAACCAGCCTGAGACAGGGAAGAAACCTCAAATGACTTCATGAACTAAACCTTAGACTTCTCATAAGAACTGAAAAAGGAGGAAGACTAAAATGAGCATAACTCTATCTCCATAGCTCGGAATCACAAGCTTTCTAAAGCAAACCAAAGAGAAGAAGGGGCTCTAAACAAAGACCTAGAGAAGGAATGAAGATGCCTCATGAAGGAGTGCTGCACCTTGACAGAAAAAGGGCTTGCATGCCTTGATGGAACAAGGGCTTGCAACCTCTCTCAAGAAAACTCTCTAAATGGAGAATGCCTTGCAAGGGGAGCTTGACATTCATGAAGGGAGTGGGAGCACCATCGGGGAGAGAGAGAGAGAGAGAGAGAGAGAGAGAGAGAGGAGAGTGCACATGAGATAGCTACCTATACACTATGTTGTATTGAACATAAACATGAATATATACATGAGAATCCCTTAGGGTTAGGGTTTGGGTTTGGCCCTAATGCCCTTTAGGTATGATGCGATTTACACCATCCTCAATGCTATTCCCCCTCTTCCTTCTTTACCTAGCCCAAATGTAATCCATTGGGTCTTCTCTCTAGCTGCCCTTGAGTGAGTTGTGTGCTTTCCATCCCTTGGGTTCTCTTGGTTTGACTCCTCTCCCAAATCGTCACTAGATCATCATTAATTAAACTTCATTCTTAATGATGATCTTTCCTTGGCTTTGCTGCCCCACATTGATGCTCCTTACAAACCTTGCTGAAAAAAACAGATTAAGCTTTCTCGTGTCTGCCTTACTTCATCGTTCTCAACCCAGCATGTCAGATCTCCTCAACTACCTTTACCCATGCCTCATTAACTTGAATATCCTTTCCAAATTTGGTTACCTCCCTCTCCTACCCTTTGTGGGGGTTAAAGGCCACTGTGCCTTAACCCTGGTTATGTACAATACTCAAACACACATATATATGGAGGACATAAAAGATTAGGGTGTTTCTGCACCCACCAAAACTTGTGTGGCTCTCTTCTAGCTTGCCCTCTCTCTAACCCTCTTCCGTTTTGCTTCCGTTGAGAGCAATCTTAACTGGTATCAGAGCCCAGGTGGTCTATTTGATGCTTGTGGGTGTTCTAACTAGCTCGGGTGTGTGCCTGTAGCCCAAAGTCTGCTGCTGCAGCTGTGTGGAAGGAAGGAGAAGCTCCATTGAGTGACTTTACCTGCATCCTGGTTTACAAAGACCTTGTAGAAACCTACGGAAATTTCTCTGAATGGTTTTGGAAGTTCCTGGAGTGGTTTGACAGCCCATAGGTGGTTTTGGAAGCAAAGAAACGTATTTTGAGCAAGAATGACGAATTTTCCTTCTGGTGGCCATTGTTTTCCTATGTGAACCTCGTGGATATTGCTGCTCTGTATTTTCGCCCAACCTAGCTCATTTTGTGAGCATTTTGGAGACTTTGAGGGCATTTTGAAGCTATTTCATAAGTCCTTCTCCTAATGCTATTTTTTTGTGAACCATGAGTCCAGCTATCACCTCCAAAGCTCTTCTAAGCCTCCATCTAGCTTCCAAGAAGCTTGAGAGAAGTAGCAGGAGCAAGAAAAACCCACTGGAAGCAATCATTTTGCATTCTTTGAGCTCCTGTAAGCTCCGAATGCTCGTGATTCAGATACACTTCAACAGACCACCATTTTCCGTTCCGTCTATTTCGGGGGAGCGGAGATGGGCCAGAACGGTTACCGCAAATTTTAAGGCGTTTCGATGAAGGATTTCTCAAATTCTGATGCTCTGTGTCATCAATCTACGTCTCTGATGCAAAATCAATTTTTCACATAGTAACACGTGGCATTTTGACTAAGGTCTAAGTTACCTAAGGTTTTTTAATTGTTGTTAAACTGCGAGGCTTGACTGCCTCTTTTGCATCTGTCAGTTGGGATTTCAGAGTTCCGACAGAAGAGAGATATTTGCAGATTGTCTTGCGAGTCCGATTATGCAGTGACGCCCATGTTTTGAGGCATCTCAAACGGTCATTGCCGTGGGGCCGTGATTTTTGGGACATACCTTATGCAAATCACTTCGATTGCAGTATGAGATGTGCGCTCATTCGTAGTTTGCATTGGGTTGCAGTGGATGCTTTACAGGCCATTTGGATGCATTGCAATCATTGTTGGATGCGTTGATAGGCCCAGATTACCTTATGGGATGCTTTATTGATGGACGTTTACCACACAAATGCTATTTTATGCTGAGGGACAACTTTATCACATTGCAGTTGATACACTGATAGTGCTATGCTCTCTTGGATGAGACATTATTGATGCTTATGCCCATGGACGATGTTTATGCTTGAGACATTTGACTCTTATTGGCATTGAGTTTGCCATTGTTTTGTCATTGCAGGTTGACATTTTCTTTTGGGCCAGATTTGCTCATATGGATCCATAGTATATGCCCATGAGTCAGATGCATTTTGATGCTTTGAGCCTTTTAGATTTGGTGATATTACCTTTCATTTTGGCATACACATTTAGGTGCACCTAGTATTTGGTGTTATTATTTCTTGCATGCACTAGCATGTAGGATTTTGCTTTATTTGCATCATGGCATTCTCTTCCATGTCTGAAAATGAGTTTTTCCGCATTAAAAAGTTTGATGGGACAAACTTTTCTTTGCGGAAAGAACAGATAAGGGATGTGCTTATTCAAAAGAAATTGCCTCCAATAAAGTTTACCTCATGAAGAGGTCGTTTGAGCTGCAAATGAAGATCGGGGTCTCCATTGCTTCTCACTTGAATGAATTCAATATTATTTTCAGCCAACTTCATGCTCAGAAGCTGAATTTTGATGCAGAGACTAAGGCAATATTCCTCGTGTTCATTGCCATCCTCATGGGATACCTTCCGTACAGCTGTCAATAACTCTGCACCTAGTGGAGTGCTGAAGTTTGATGATGTTGTGGGTAGCTTGTTGGCCGAGGAGATCGCGTCCTTAGGTCTACAACCAAACAACCATCTCAAGAAATGACATCCCAAGAATACCTCCAAATATCCTAGACCATAAGCTCCCAAAGAGCTATCAAGCAAGGACTCGTCTGGCTTCAGCTTCAGTATGCTTTCACCATGATCACCTTCCAGCGATCTTCTTCCGAGATTTGAAGAGGCACCCACACTTCCCCTTCTTCCTTCCATGAAGGCATACTCCTTCCAATCTCGTATTACTTGAGAAACATGAAAAGCAAATTCCCCCCATAGCATGCTATAAAGGCTAATCAATTACACAAGTACATACCAGACCATAGTCATGTTTGTATGCTTGCTCTGAGAACAAACCAGGCACCTCATGAAGGCACATTCAACTGCTGTGTGTACTTCTGTAATGCCCCCTTCTAAACCACATCCTCCATCTGACCCTAAAACCCTATGCCACTCCATGAAATCCTCCCTTAAGTCAATATTGTCAACCAAGCACCTAGAAGAGTCCAAGCAGTAAATGCTTTCCTTCACCTTCACAAAGGTTTCCAACCCACATCTCAATATCAAACATCCTCACTGGATCACCTCGGTCTACATATCTTACCTCAATAACACTCGAATATGTCACCAAGGATAGTTCTCCACTGACTACCACATTGGGTGTGTCTGACTTCCCCGGTTCAGAGCTGGACCCCTTCTTGCTCTTCTAATCCAAGTTCTTCTTTCTACAATCCTTCGCAAGATGACTTGGCATATCACAGTAGAAACACTTCTTCTTCTGCTTCCTCTTTTGCTTGTCTTTTGAAGTGTCCTCTTCATTCTTATAGTTGTCCTTCTTGAGCTTGCCATTGCTAGGCTTAGCCTTCCCCTTGCCAGCCCCACCTTTGTCGTTTGCCAACAATGCCTTGTCATCACCCTAGCCTCTTCCTATAGTAATAAGGGACCCGACTCCTCAAATGTAAAAGGTTTGTTCCTCTCTCCTATTGTCATAGTATTTATGAAGCCCTTGAAATTCTTTAATAGCATCCCAAGTACCAATAAGGCCAATTTACATGAGTCCACCTTTTGACCAACTAATACCCGTTGATCTCTCACCACCTTCACCTTTGTGAGATGGTCATGGACCATATCTCCTTCATCCATGCTCATATTGAACAACTGATGATTGAGAGCTAAGATCCGGGAGTGTCCTCAATTTTGTACAAATATTTCATAGTATCCCACGCCTCGACTGACGTATCCACCATTTGGATAGGAGGAATCACCATACTTGCCATCGTCCCTAAAAAGAGTGCAAGGACTTGGACATCTTTGTCCTCCCACGCTTCAAGCTCTTCTGGATCTACAACAAAGATAACTTTACCCAACGCATTCCTTGATGTCCATGGGCACTGGATCCACTCCCATTGCAACTTCCTAGCCACAAGATGACTACGGATCTTTAGCTTCAAAATAGGATAATTTGTCCCATCAAGCTTCCCGATCTCTCCAAAAATCACAATTGCATGGCTGTTGTATTAACAGTGACCGTAGGTACTGGAGCACCTCCACTGGTCCCACCAGCCCCCTCAACTCTACCGAGATTCTTTGAACCACCTACTTCAGAACCTCCACCACCACAACCCTTCTTTAAACACATAGCTTTTGGAAATCACCAAGCAATCAAAAGGAAACATTCTGTATCAACCAAACAGACTTTGTACACACCTGCCTACACCTGAGTCACCCTCCTCACAAGGGCACAATCCTTTAGACATGGAAGTCGATTCCCTAGAGCCTTGAATCAAGGTCATCCTTCAGCAAGGTCGTTGCCTTCAACCTCCACCACTAGTGAGCCTCCATTCGGGCTCTGATACCACAACGGATGATAGATATGTGTGGCCCAAGAACTCACACTAGTGCTAGGTATGGAATCCAAAACTTCTTTCCTCATGCTTAGCATACATGTGCAAGCAAGTAAATAGAAAGTGCTCATGAGAGAGAGACAGAACCAACTGTAGATATCTTTTCGTCCAATGGACACAATACAAAACAAGTCAGAGTCCCACCAGAACGTGATCCTTTTGATGGGATATCTCAAGGTGTATGCCCCAGGCACACCTTGGTTTCTATGTGTGTGTGCTAGAGGCACAGTTAGGTGCCCATAAGCACTGTTAGGTGGTGGTAGAAGCCACATAGGATGATTGAGAGAATCTAGGAGCAGATTAAGGAGATGATTATGGAGCTCAGAGGTCATCAGTGATGTCAATGATCATGTAAGAGGTACCTACTTAAGGACCTCACCTTTCATCTAGGGTCTTCTTAGGCTTGTTGTCCCTTCTTTCGACTACCGACTGTCTTTCTTTTTCTTCTACATGTCCTGTTGCTACATGCCTTTGCTCATAGGTGGTGAGAGCTACTGCAAGGCCATGGCACCTGATTGGACCTATTTGGGCTTGCCCCACCCTATTACTGTGGAACAACACCGGCGAGCCATCCTAGGGTAGAAGAAAAAACCATTCTCCAAAGCTGGATCGATAATATTTTTCCAACAACATGCCAAGGACTGCAACCGAAGTAATAGTTGAGCATTTTAAATCTATGCATCATATGCATTACTTCTAGCTTTGCAGAAGATGTTGCTCTATCATACATCAACGACATTTTTCCAACAACATGCCGAGGAGTTTTGAGCATTGTAAGCCCTGGAACGTCAGGAAACTCAAAGACAGGAATGTTTGTTGTTGCAAAGTGTGAAAGCCAACACGCTCAAGTTAGCCTGCATAGTAGCTAACATTTGTTGGTGCTGAAGTAGCATGGCCTCTCGATCAAGTCTGTGCTGCTTTTTTGTATGGGCGAGCTTGGCACATCAAAGTGCCTCCTTGTTCTTGCATTCATCTCGCATCAGCAAGAGTAATGTTTTGAAATCTAAGACTCCTTGAGACTCTTGAGGCTATTCTGGCTCCTTTTCTTCGAGCTGCTACTTAGTTTGGTCTAGTTGCCTTCTGTTTTCTTCCATCTGCCATGAGGTTTCCTCTAGCTGGATTAAGAGGAATCGATTCTACTCCATAAGCTTCTCCATCATTTCTTGACTACTCTACAGAAGCGTACTTTTCTAGCTGTCTCTATCGTCTTGGAAGTCAAACTTTAAGAAATCTCTCTCCTTTCCTCATCCATGGCGCTTGGATGTGTGATCTTTCCTGACTCAACACAACCCTTACTCACAGTAGTCAAGCTAGATCACAAATTGAAGCTCTAATACCAATGTGTGATCTTTCCTGACTCAACACAAACCTTACTCACAATTGTCAAGCTAGATCACAAACTAAAGCTCTAATACCAATGTAACATGCAATGGTTAATCGCAACAAGACCTTTAAACCTTTAGAGAGTCGTCTTCAACTCTGCACCATAGAGAGGGGAATGAGAGATAAGCAAATCCATAACCTATTGGGTCCCTATGGAGGGTTCCCTCCGCCATATAGGGGAGAATTTGCTTTAATCTTGGAGAACTAAAATACAACTAAATGTCACTCTTTCATAGAGCAAAGAATGCAACTCTAAAGAGACACTAAGAATACTACAACAAACCCAAAGACCTAAGAAGCAGCTCCAAACAATGACCAAGACCTCAATGCTATCCACACCATCGATATAGACCACTCTATGAGGCTCATAATGCAGGCTAGTGCTATCCACAGACTCAGAGACCGACGTCTAGCACGTGCCTGACTCGTCCACGGATGGGGGATCAAAATGGAGCCATGGCATACGACCAAAATTCTACTATAGAGATCTACTAATATTCATAATGCAGTTGATGTTGAATCCACTGTGTCACAATGCACCCTAGTGCAGGGGTGCATGTGACAGACTATCTTTGGAGTTGTTGGGAGATGCTAATGGGAGACCAGAGTTAAGTGACGTGCAAGAAATCACAAGTTCATTGTTTAGCAAAGAACAAAGCCTAGCAGCATAACGTAGTTGTAAGGCTAGGTCTAGAGCCCAAATCATGGTTGTAAGACCATAGTCACAAGAAACGTTTGGTCTGTTTCATTGTTTCGTCATTTCGATACGTTTCGTTTCGTCTAACGAAATGGATAGGTTTCGAATCGATACTAAATATATACAAGGATAAGCTAATAAGATATGTTATATTCAAGTTTATATTAGTCAAGACACCTAAAAAGGAATTCAAAACACAAACACATTCTTCAAATTTATTTAAAATCCAAGCTTTCATTATGCTTTCTCAACTTTAGATAAGTTTTGAAATGATACTAAATGTATACAAGGATTGGGGCAAATAAGATATGCAATATTCAAGTTTTTCAATCTCCTTTCTCAAGTTTCAACTCTAACCATTTAATATCTATGGAGTCAAAACTTAAAAGCATATGGATTCTAGGAAGAACGGGGCAAAAAATTGTGTATTTTGATTTGGGCGAAACAGAGGTTTCATTGAGAGTGTTTCGACCTGTTTCGAAATGTTTCCTCTGTTTCTACGTTTCAACAAGACGAAACAGGTTTTCATATGACTATGCTTATGAGTAAGACACGTTAAGACACGACATGTCAAACACACTTCAAACACGAGTGTCTAAAGTGTCTTAAGATAAGACACGTAAGGCACATCATTTGTGGTTATAATAATAAATATTAATTAATATATGTATAAGTGTACAACTTGCTAGCATAGCTAGCTGCTAGATTCTAGAAGTACAATAAACTACACTTAAAGAAACAATGCACTTGTACAATGTCATTAAGAGTCAAGGCTTGTCACTCAAGACTTAAAAGTTGAAGTTAAGACTCACGACTCAAGAGCTTGCAAAGAGTCATGCCTCGAGCTTGCAAGTCATGACTCACAACTTTAATGGTTTAAACTGACAATTGAATTAATCATTTCAGAAGGAGTGACACTCCGCATCGTCAAGCTGTAAGCACAACAGCAGACTCGACACCACTAGGAGTGAACAAAAACAATTCCATAACGCTCTCCAATGCAGCCAGAGCATGGGGAACGCATCAAAGTTCTGAACTTGGTCTCCAATAAGCATTTACCATCGTGTGTGGGAAGCTTGACTTAAAACTCTCTTATTTATGGTGCATTTACACTAGGGATGATTTTACATGAGGCGATTATATGAAAGGACAATTAATACATCAGAGCCTGCTGATGAATAGCTTAGTTGGTAGGCTTATGGCTTCACTGACTGCCGATGGGTAGTCCCTCTCAGGTTTCTGTATGAAAGGGTCTTGTGTAAGCTCTGAACACAGGCACACACGGAACTTATGCTTGGGTGCGGATGAGAATAGAAGAAAATCTTTGCTTACTATGTTATTTTTCTTTAGTAGTTTCAGCTTTGTTTCACGTGTCTTACTAAATTCCCACCCTCTGATGCAAATGATAGCATGCATTCCAAGATGATTTTACAATGGGGCACCTGGTCTTTATATAGTATTAAACCTGGGCATAAATGCACTAATTCTTACCGGATTAATCTACACAACAGACAACAGCTCAGCATAAGAGTACAACTTGTATACAGGACATTGCTATGTACCAATCATGTACATCCCTAACTAAAACACTCTAGTTCTATAGCTCTAGAGTTCAGAATAGCACATGTGAGCATTCTACAAGCCATCTATTAATCAAGCCCTAGCTAGATATGCTTATTGGAGGTACCTAATGTTACACATCTTATTTTTGCAAAGAAAGCTACTGTTACACATCTGACTGTAATATGATGTAATTCAAAGTAATTGCATGTGAATGCAAAGAGAAACACAGAAATTTAAGAAAACACAAATCTTTGGATTGTTGGTGGCATGTTTATGAAAAATACTGAGAGGGCAAACAGATAGAAATCGATACCTGCATATGATGTAAGGAAGGCCATACATTGTGGAGAATCCATTGCTGGTTTGATGTATTTATTGGTACATGATCTCCTTCTCCAAGGCTATCACACTCCAGGAATTCAATCTGCATCCATAAATTCACAGGCAAGGAGTCATTCATTAAAAAACTCTGGGAATTGCATGGCCCTTGGGCCATTTTGCAAAATTGTTTGGATTTTCTGGTGATGGACATGACACAGGTTTATTTGAGGGCAAATTTACATCTTGCACACAGGCATTAAACATATGCACTGACACTGAGAAATACTCACAGACATGCATCTGTGCCAGCTGGTTGTCTGTTATAGTTTCAGATTGTTGACAAAGCTACAGTATTTTGGCAGGCCACATCAAATATTGATGCAGCTAGGATTCCCTTTTCATTTCCGTTTTCTCAGCACACCAGTTCGCTTATCCCACAGCCAGTTAATGCTGCTGCCTGCCCATGGAGAGAAGGTTGTATCCATTGCTGAAACATGATGCTCTCGACCTTGCGTTGCTGCTTCTTGTGTCAGCTCTTGAGATGTCTCCATACACTTCCAAATGAGAACCAATATGTAGCCTAAAGAAGGCGGATAACACTGAACCAGGTGACCCATTATACCAGTAACGTCAATGCTGGAGACATGTAAGGACTTGAAGTATCTCATTCATGCAATGACAAGCAATGGAGTCTGAATACCGGAGAACAGTGCCATGCTGAGCTCAGCAAGCGCGTCATTACATGGGGATGACTTCCACTAGCATCAATGCATGCGCCTCCTTGACATCAATCCTCTACTTCCATGTATTTCTATTCACCAACACCAGCTACCATACTTTGTAATTCCTTAGCATCCTCCCACTTCTGATTGGCAGCATAGATATTTGACAGTAACACAAACCCAGTCGCATTTGTTCCAGTAGATTTAATAAGAGAATCAAAGGCTCTTCTCCCTAGCTCCAGATTTCCATATTTTGCACAAGAGCCTAGCAAGGTCATCCACAGCACAGAGTCTCTTTGAAATGGCATTTGAAGTACCAAATCCTCAGCCTCGTCTAATTGTCCTGCACGGCCAAGAAGATCAACCATACATACATAGTGCTCAATCGTTGGTGTGAGGCCATAGTCTTCCTTCATGGACTTAAAATGATACTGGCCCTCTTGTACAAGGCCTGCATGGCTACATGAAGAAAGAAGAGACACAAATGTGACAGGAACTGGTTTCATGCCTTCTTGTTGCATGCTCTCAAAGTATTGCAGCGCTCTTTGGGAGTGCCCATGGTTTGCACATCCCTCAATCATTGCAGACCATGACACCACATCTCGTATAGGCAGCATATGAAATACATTGCTCGCACTTTCTAGGCTGCCAGATTTGGCATACATGTCAATCAGGGTGTTCCCAACAAACAAATCTGACTCCAGTCCTTGTTTCATTATGGCAGCATGGATCCACTTGCCCTGATCAAGTGCCGCTATGCTAGCACATGCTTTGAGGATGCAGACAAATGTCACTTCATTCGGCTCTACACCATCTTGTTGCATTTTTTTGAATAATGTCATGGCTTCCTCACCATAGCCAAGGTCAGCATGTCCTGCAATTATTGCAGACCATGACACCACATCTCTTACAGGCAACTGGTTAAATAGCCTGCATGCATTCACCAAGCTGCCGCATTTTGCATACATGTCAACCAGGGTTGCTGCAACTGAGAGAATTGAATCAAGCCCATGTTCCATGACACCAGCATGGATTAGTTTGCCCTGATCTAGGAAACTTATGCTTGTACATGCTTTGATGATGCAGAGATAGGTGACCTCATTTGGCTGTATCCCCTCTTGTTGCATTTTATCAAACAATTGAAGGGCTTTGGCATCATGCCCATGTTGAGCATATCCAGCGATCAATGCAGACCACGATACGACACTTCTTACTGGTAACTTCTCAGACAACTTCTCTGCACATTCCAGGTCGGCACATTTAGCATACATGTCCACCAGCGTGCTTCCAATAGATAGGTCAAATTCCAGCCCTTGTCTTGTGCAATCAGCATGGATCAGCTTGCCTTGATCTACAGCTCCTATGCTGGCACAAGCTTTGAGAATGCACACAAATGTGACCTTATCAGGTTGTACTCCCTCCTGTTGCATTCTCCTGAACGTTAGTAAAGCTTCCTTACCATGCCCAAGCTCTGCATACGCGTCAATCATCGCATTCCATGACACTGCATTCCGAACTAACAGTTTTTCAAACACTTTGCATGCAGTACCTATGCTACCACATTTGGCGTACATATCAACCAAGGTGTTCCCGATAAATACATCTAACCCCAATTCCTGTTCCAAGATTCTAGCATGAAAAAACTTGCCCTGATCTAGGGCTGATACAATGCTACATGCTTTGAGAACGCACACAAATGTCACTCCATTTGGCTTTAAGCCCTCCTGTTGCATTATGTGGAACAGTTGGAGGGCTTCAAGGCCATGCTTACAATAGATATACCCTGAAATGATTGCATTCCAGCACACCACATTTCGAGCTGACAAGTTGTCAAAAACCTTTCGTGCATCCTGTAGGCTGATGCACTTTGCATATAAGTCAATCAGAGTGCTTCCAATAAATATACCTGGCTCAAGTCCCCGTTTCATGATCTCTACATGCATCAGTTTGCCTTGATCTCGATCTGCGACACTGGCACATGCTTTGAGGATGCACAAAAATGTGACCTCGTTTGGTTCAATGCCATCCTGTAGCATTTTCTGAAACAAATAGAGAGCGTCCCACCCGTACCCATGTTTCGCGTACCCTGCAATCATTGCAGACCATGACACAACATTCTGAACTGGCAGCTTGTCAAACATGGTGCGGGCAGTCTGTAGGCTGCCACATTTGGCATACATGTCAACCAGAGTGTTTCCTACGAACGGATCTGTCTCAAGCCCTCGTTTCCTGATATCAGCAACAATTTGATCTAGGGCAGCTGTGCTGACACAAGCCTTTAGCACCGCCACAAAAGTGTATGAGCTAGGTTTCACATCTGACTTTCGCATTTGTTTATAAAGAATCATAGCCTGTTCACCTTGACCATGCTGTGCATGAGCCAAAATGATTGCAGTCCATGTGTACACATTTTGTTCCTGCAAACTCCCAAAAACTTGCAATGCTTCGAGCATGCTTCCACACGACGCAAACATTTGGATGAGCTGGCATCCAAGCTTGACATTCACATGGAGTTTATTTTCTAGGATTACAGAATACACTCGCCTTCCTGCCGCCAAGTCGTTCTTTTGTATACACCCTTCCAGGAGAGCGATCAAATTGTCCATCGACATCCGCATTGCATGAATCGCCATATCGTCAGGCCTGAATGAACACATGCCCGAGTCGCCTAGCTATCTAACAAAAATGTGATCAATACCTGACACCTTGTGCAAGTATCTAATGCTTCACAGGCAAGGCTTGAAATTTCTAATGACAAACCTGATATAAAAACACAATGAAAATGTAACAAAACAAAACATTCATCTCGTACTCAGGCTCGTACTCTGTGAAAGAGATTCGATAACACAGGCACCACTCTGGCTTCTTGGGTTCTCTTCTTTTCCCCTCATATACAACCGCTTCATTATCTAACCGTAGGTTCCACCCATTAACCCGAACTACAATCATCAACCATTAACTCGAACTACAATTATCAACCAGTCTCCTAAAGCATAATCCATAACCAGTAGCATGACCCGTCTACGACAGGTTAAAACCCGCTCCGCTGGGTCTCAAAGTGGGAACTTAAATTGTCTTTAATTTCAAGAAGTGAGTTTTTGAGTTAAATCAAGAGCCCCTCCATGGCACACACCGCTTGGCCTTGCTCTATGCTCAATTTACTCTTCTTGCCTTTGGATCCGTGTCTCAGTGCCACCCTTCTTCCTCTCTCGTCTCAAGCCATGACTTGGCCTCCTCTTGCCTCTCCGATTACATCTCTCCCCTCATGCCAGCGTCTTCCTCGTCACTCACCTAAACTTGTCGCTCAACGATCTCTCAAGTCGTCTAGTTGGGGCTCTTCCGTACTCTTGCTCACTTCAAGCTTCAACGTAACATCCATGGCACCATTCCTTCTCATCTCACCTAGTGCTTAACTCTATCCTGGCTAGATTTAAGCTATAGCAATTTGTTCAGCACCATATTCCTACCTCTCGAATTGCTTTCCAACCTCAATAGCCTCTTAGATTTGAGCTACAGCACCATCCCCCCTCTCTCAAATTGCTTTCCATTCACAACATCCTTTGTTTGAGTTCCAACATGCTTCCGGGTGCCAACCCTATATAGCTTAGCCAATTGGTGCAGCTCACAAAACACAATCAATTTGTAGAGGTCATCCTTAACATGTACATATGGTTGTGTTTATGTATGTATGCATGTATTTATACATGCATGTGTATCTTTGTGTGTTCGATCACACCTACAAAACCAAATTCACACACACATATGCATAGAGAACCAATATACACATGTGCATGTGTAGATACACCCTTCCATGTGTGTGCACATGTAGGCACACACAGATACACATGCTCATGTGCACTTACACATGTATACACACACTTGTGCATGTGTGTATAACTTTAGATCCATATGATGTTAGTATATGCATGTGTCTACTTGTGTGTACATATGTGTCTATGTATATGTAGTGTGGTAACTTATGGCAAAGACACTATCATAAAAGGGGGAAGGGGAAACTTGATAAGAGTTATCTGAGCCTTCATCTTCCTTTTGTCAATTTTCTCAATCTGATGCATTGGAGAGCTTTCAAAAATATTGGGTTACATGGCAATCTTTTAATCACATGGACGTATGTGTCATGGGCATTTTCACACTGCACTTCATAGTCTACAACCCAAGAAATCTATTGAATATTGAACCTTTGTTCTCTCCTAGTGATCTCCCACCAACTTATGCATTATTGGTGGGTAATCTCCCAACATGATAGGATCTAGAAACCTACAGAGAATTTAAAGATGATAATCAAAGGTTATTTCCAAGAAAGAATTATAACCAATCATTGGAGAATATCGAAAGCATGTATCACAAGGCTTTACATTCAAGTTCCAACATTATGTTACAATTTAGCACCCAACATAAAGATCCAAGCTTCTCTTAACATCTTGTGATTAAATTCTTAAAGGAACAAATCAATTGTGAACACATTACCCAATCAAGTGGCAAACTCTTGATTGTATCGTTAGCTTTAATCAAGGGATCCAGATACTTGATCCTACAATCCATTGTATGTAGTGATGAAGGGGATACCTTTGTCACCAAAGCTAACAGCTCAAACCTTGTTGAGTTTTCACTTCTCTCTTTATGGCTGATAGAATAAAGGGTTAATCTTCACTTTCTATCATAAAGATAGTCGAACGTCCTCGCTTGTTTTAGCTTGTTTTAACATGCATGAATCCATCATGATAGTGATGCAACCATTGACATCCATTAGAGATCATTACCTCACAAATGTAAGAGCATAGTGCAAGAGGATCCTAGGCAAGCACTCCTTGGTCTTGTGAGGCCCGCGATACAGTGTGTAGTCTCAACGGTGACTCACGTGTCATGGGGATCTTGAAGGAATGCCAATGGAGCCTCCACTCCAAGCTACTCCTTGTGAGAGCAATGCAAGGCACAAGCCATCCGCATGTGTCACTCAAGCGACTCTCGGATTGTTGCAATGTGTTTCCACGAGAGAGGGGGAAGGGGGAGAAGGGAGTAGAGAGAGGAGAAGGAAGGGAGAAGGAGAAGGGAAGAGGAGAGTGAAGGGGGATGGAGTGGCAAACACAAAGGCACTACAAAGGAAACAAGAGAACACCCAAAGACACTCTTGAAGAGGGAGCTTGTATTCCAAACTTGTGCATACAATAATGAAGACCAAAGTCAACCATTTGGCCTTTTATACAAGTCACCTTTTGAAAGGAGGGCCAACCATAATCTCTTTATACCACTCTCCCTTCTCATTCTTTTACCATCCTCTTGGGCCCATCTAGGTCCAAGACACAATCTTGGCTCTACGAACTTGCCATTGTCCATCAAATTACATCACTTAACCAGTGGTGGCATATTGTTAACCAATCTATTAACATTCCCCCCTTCTTGATCTTGATCT